>NW_019396320.1:0-15383 GCF_000591075.1 Eurytemora carolleeae | reverse complement strand
CCCAGAAATTCCAGATTGTTCTCCAGTTCTCTAAACTAGTATTTCTACCAAAGAAATGGAAATTATTAAATAAATAAGTTTTTATTTTTATTCTTCTTCGTTGAAAGATTTGAAAAAGAATTTGCCCAAGAAGTGAAATTAGAGAAAAGTAAATATCAGATAAAAAGGAATATTTTCTTCACGCTCCAAGAACATTAATTGCCAACTTTCTCCCTTCCTTAATCCCCCCCTTCCCCCACCTTCTTCAGCCTTTCCCCCTCTTACCCTCCCCCATCTCCGTCATACTCCTTCTTAAAGGTTTTTAACAGAATTAAATTAGATTTTTCTCCGATTATTTCGATTGTATTGAGAACCAATAAACTGGACAGATTTTGGAAATCCAATAAAAAATTTGTAAAAATGATTTCTATATTATTGTTTAATAACTTATTAATCAACGAAAATTATCCCACGAGAAAAAAAACGATTGAGAGAAAGTTAAAGTTAAAATTTTTTTAATGTTTAACGTAAAACAGTTTTCAAAATCTTTTCAACTTTTTGACCATTAATTATTTTTTGATATTGATTTACTTCCTCTCTGGCCCTTAATCATCTTTATTTTGCATTTTTCCTCTTATTATTTTTATCCTGATGAAATATTTGTCTTTTTTTGAATAAAATCTTAAAATTAGAAACGTATTTTTCAATATAATCTTAAAATTAGAAATACATTTTTCAATATAATCTTAGAATTAGAAATATATTTTTCAATATAATCTTAGAATTAGAAACATATTTTTCAATATAATCTAAAAATTAGAAACATATTTTTCAATATAATCTTAAAATTAGAAACATAATTTTTAATATAATCTTAAAATTAGAAACATATTTTTGAAAACTCTTCAAAATATTTTTAGAAAAAACCTGGTCCTGCTTCCCTATTTTAGGAGTAACCTTTAAACAAGATAAAATAAACATTGGAAAGAATGCAGGCGGCTGTGGGAGGTGGGAAAAGGATAGTTTAACGTTGGACTATATCTATTTTCTATCTACGAGTCTATCTATATTTCTATTTGTCTGAATGTCTATCTATGACCTATGTATCTCTTAACGTGTCTATTAATGTCTTCATGAATAAGTACTAAAAAAGTAAATATTTTGCTTGAAATTAGGACATTAATCTAAAGTTTATATCAATAAAGACGTTGTATTTCTGATAAAAGTGTTCATGTTTATAGGTTTCCATTTGTGTAAAATGTAAATTGTACAATTTGTAGAATCTGAGAGTCAATGAGACATTGGTACACCAACACAGTGTACAATATTGGATTTATGATATTGGATTTCAAGGGAAAAGTGAACAATACTTGAGTATGATTCCCTCCTGCAGTTTCTATATTGTTTTCAACTGATAACAGTACTCCAACTATTATCTATACATAGTGCAAATATATTCAAACTAAATCATATTTCAATTTCTTTAAATATATTACATTTTTTCATGCTTCCGATCTTTTAGTAGTTAATTGATTTGTATTTTTTTTAGTGTTTGGATAAAGCAATTGAGTCTTTTTCACAAACTCTGATTTTCTAATTTTTAATCCCTTTATCTTTGCAACCCAATGTCGTAGACCTTAAATATTTCAAACTATGAATCAAATAACCTAAGTTTGCCATATCAAAGATATAGGGATTAGAAATTTTGAGTCTGATGCAAAGACTCAATTCTCGTTTATCCAAGGAATCTTTTGATTCAAAAGTTTATGAATTGGGTATCGAGCTCAGACGATGTGACTAAACACTTTCTCAACCAAACTGTTTAAAGGAAATAAGCGTAATTTCAATTGACCCTCTAAGCAAAGATGACAATGTCTGATTCACTTTAAAATTATAAACATTAAAATACGATTCATACTTGATCAGACAGAGCTTTTAAAAATACCGTTGTGTATCTTTGCATGGAGGGTCACTTGAAATTCATCATGTTCAGGGCTGCCCCCGTTGTGGAGGTGCTGTCTATGAGGCAGAGAAACTCACTGTCAAGGATGAGGTAAGTGTAGTGTTGTTAATCTTTTGGATCGTTTTGGATCGTTTTGGATAGTTTAAGATCGTTATGGAAATTTTTGGATCGTTTTGGATCTTTCTAGATCATTTTGGATCTTTTTGGATCGTTTTAGATCGTTTTTGAAAACATTTGATAAAAGTTTCAACATTTCAAAATTGTCATAATTAACTTACACATATATAAAAGTTTAAAATTTTATCCTATAAAAAATGTAAAAAAAACTACCCAAAAACGATCATTATATAACTTTAGTTTTCTGATCGTTTATGTCTGTATTTCTGTCAGGGTGAAAACTTTGCATAATGCAAGAAAAGAAAACATTTAGAGTTAGCAGTTTTGAAAACAAATGCTTTGTTTACACTGTGCCGAGTTTTGACCATGAAAGCAAATTTTGGCAAAAAACGGAATGCACGTCCCTGGGTGTGTGAGAGTAAAATATTAAATTTCAAAAACTTGATGAACTTTCAGTTTTACCACAAGAGATGCTTCACTTGTAAAAGATGCACCCGTCCCATGGACTCTCTCATGGTCACAGTGGCTCCAGGTAAATTATAATTTTTTATCTATAAAGGGAGTGTTCATCTTTTTCAAAATCTTCACAATTTTGGAATTTAGAAAAACATCTTAAATGTTATAAAATTGATTTCTAAAAATTTCAGTGAAAGGATTTGAGACTTTGTTACTATTGTTTTTATTTTAAATGCATAACTAAAACTAAGCTTTATATGTTTTGATAAAACTTTGATATAAATAATTTTGATAAATAGCTATCCACATGATAAACATAATAGTTTAACGCATGTCACGTTAAACTAATATTTGACCGTTAAGTTTTCTTTTCTCATAATTATGCGTGAAATCAAAACAAGAGGAGCTACGAGGTCACAAAATCTTAATGTGTCATAAATTATACCGCAGTGAGAAGACAATTAAATTACACTTTTTGCAGTTTAGTGTTTAAAGGGACTGTATACGTAATTTCAAGTGACCTTCCCTTTAAAAGATGGGCATGCCAGATTCACAATGGTACCCTTCAAACCTTTGACTGATGTTCCTCTTTTAAACGGAGGGTAACTTGAATTTACACATACACAGTCCCTTTAAGGGAGGTTTTATTTTATCTATTAATTATTTAAAATTGTGTGTCTGTTTATAGACCAAGACATCTACTGCAATGTCTGCCTGAAGATAGTAACAGCACCTGAGCGTCCTAATGTTCTCACTGATACAACTATCATCATGGGCTCAGGAGATGTGGAAACCAAGGACAGCTGTCCTCGTTGTGGTGGAAAGGTATTACTATATAAATATCTAGTAATTTAGCAAGCACTGACAAAAATTCCATGAGCATTTTGCCAATTACTTCTTTAACTGAAGCGAAAACAAGTTCTAAAGTCTTGAGCTACAAAAAAGTATGAGTGAGTTAGTAAGGTCAAATCAAAGGTTAATGCGTTGCAACAATCTAAAGTTAACCCAATCATGAAAAATGATTTTTAAATTATCCAGATTTCTTTTCCCAGGTGTTCGAAGCTGAAAAGATGACCGGAAAGTTTGGTTATTATCACAAGAAGTGCTTCAAGTGTCTCAAGTGCAAGAGGCCACTAGACTATCAGTCGCTCTCAGAAGGTGATAAACACAACATGTTTTAAAGGGATTTCCTATGTAATTTCAAGCGACCTGTTATTTAGAGAGGGTCATGCATGCCAGATTTTAAATGGTATCCTTAAAACCTTAATTTGATCAATAATGTTTAATTTTGTTATTTTTACCATTGTTTCATTTTCAAAGAGACCCCAGATATTCTCAAATAATTTTCAAAAACAAAAACATGGATATCTATTTCATGTTTGATAAGAAAAGCTTTTATTGGGTACCGTTGTGACATTCTATAAATGGGTTACCTAAAATTACTTTTAATGTCGCTGTAAAGGGACTGTTCGCGAAAAATTAAAGGCTTACGGCGAAAAAAAAAGCGATTTGATTGCTACTAATCATATTTCTATCTGTTGCGTCTATCACGAGAAAATTGTTAAAAACTACTTAAACTGATTAGAACGTAGCTTCCATACAAATTCAGAAAGTTGCAACATTTATTTCGGATCGTAAACAGATCAATTTAATTTCAAACAAATCATACAGATATTACAAACAATAGTCATCGATAAATTTTCGACATGTTCGTTATATTTGATACTTCATATTATTTTTTATTTTTCATGATTTGAGAGTTACTTTTGAAAACATTCATTCCTGTTTCGAGGATTTTTGATAATGAAGACGATATTTTCATATTTTCCAGGAATGTCCGAAAATCCAGCGCCAGCGAAATATTATTTAAAAAACAAAATCATATTTATTATTTTAATCAAATATCAAAATGTGACACAAGTTTCTACATGCATTTTTCAAAGATTTTTCAAAAAAAATTTATCTATTGGTTTTAAGAATCCTCAATTTTATCATTGAAAATGTACAATTTATTCTATTCTGTAAAAGTAAAATTATAATTAGAATTTTTTTTAAATCTTTGAAAAGAAGACCGAGCATATTTACCATTTCAGTTATTACGTAATTATCGAAACCTTCAACATATAAATTATTCATTCTTGTATTTAAAAGTTCTTATACCCCCTTTTATTTTTCGCGAACACTCCCTTTAAGCTAGGAGTTAAATATTTGCTCTCATCTTATTTGATTTAGGCCCAGATAATGAAGTGTATTGTAAGAACTGTTATGCTTATGAGCACGGACACAAGTCCAAACCAAATCTTCATGATTCTGATGTTACTCTTCTAAAGGTATGTATATAGTTTACTTATTTTTTAACACTAGCTGCCCGGCGTTGGCCGTAGAATTTTTTTAAAGCCTATGTTACCTCCGGGGTACTTAATAGTTCCCTAGAAAATGTTCAACTCAGTTGGTTCGGGCGTTTTGCCAGCTGTAGCTGACATATATAATGAGCTTTATTATTTACCATTATCAATAAATTGTTTAGAAGCCGGAGGGGGGAGATCAATAGTTTACAATTCCGTTTTCTCATTGGTAAAATATCTGGTTTTGGAATCGAAACAACAATTAGAAAAGAATTTTTTCTGACAAGCTTGCCTTCCAGTGTGTGAAATAACTCATGCTGGTGGAAGAGATAAAAATGTGAATAAAAATTTCACATAATAACTTTGAATTCAGATCAGAGTTCTAAGTAAAATTATAAATTTTAGTTGGTGATTAACTTGAAAAGGGGCAGCAAGAAATTAGCATCTTTTGTTTACCGGTGTCTTTTCTGGCTTTAAAGTCATATTTACACCGAAATTTTAATATTACAGAAAAATTCTTTTCCTTATTATTGTTCAGATTTAAATTACCCATACATACAACTATAGATGATCATTTAGGTTTTATTTTTTTCTCCAGATATTTTCTCTCAGGATCAAAATTTGGCTTAGAAAAAAACAAATTTTCAAAATTCTATATTCTATAAGACATTTACTTATCTTACATTGACAATATACGCAAAAAAACGAACCTAAAACGAACCTAAAACGAACCTAAAACGAACGGTAGTTTTTTTGGTTCGTTTTATGCTGCAACTTGCAAAGTTAAATTAAAGCATAACAGAATACAGTTTTAAAACGTTTCCTTAAAGCTTTTCATGCATCTGCATGAGGTAATCAAAATTAAGATAAAAAGGTTTATAAAATGGTCACAAAACATAGATTTAAATTTGTTGCACTGTAGGGAGAAGATGGTGAGCCAGATGTTTGCCCACGCTGCTGTGGTAAAGTGTTTGAAGCTGAGAAACAGATTGCTAAACCTGGAAGCTATCACAGGTTAGACATTTTCATCGTTGTCCTATCTTAAAGGGACTGTAAGCGTAACTTCAAGTGACCCTCCATGCAAAAATGGAAATCTCCAATTAGCAATGGTACCCTTACAAGCATTGTTTTCATTTTGAAGCCCGATTACTTTTTATTGTGGTTTCTCTACAAAAGTGATTTGCGCATTTCCATTGCAGGAAAACTTACAGGAATTATCAGAATTTAACACTTTTAAACATAGAAAAACGACAATATCTTCCACAATATTTATCAGACAAATGGTACTGCTGTGGATCTGGCATTGCCATATTTGTATGGATGGTCATTTAAATTACGTTTAAAGTCAATTTAAACGGAAAATAATAAAAATAATGGAAATTTTTAATATTATTGAAATATATTTGATTTTATAAGTATTTAAATTTTGAAGGAAGTGTTTCACTTGCGCTGAGTGTAAGCACCAAATGGATCCAAGGTAAATTATCTAATTTAACAAACTCTGATTCTGATGGTCTAATCCCTATATTAATTATTAATTAATTATTAATCAAAATTTAAAATATTAAAGATTTACCGCATAATGTTACAAAGATATAGGGATTAAAAAATCAGAGTTTGTGGCAGAGACTCATTCCTTTTAACCTGTTTTTTTTCATAGAGGATTTGCTAATGGTCCTGATAATGAAATCTACTGTCTGTTCTGCTATGACAAGATTCATGGTAAAAAGGCCAAAACAAAGTCAATGCCCTTGGATACTACTTCCATTGAAGGAGATGGTGAACTTGGTACTTGCCCCAGGTGCAACAATTATTCTAAAAGAACTTAATATTAATTTATACCCTAAAAACGGGTTTCAGTTACTTTCCAAGTGACAAGTGAAAATGTCGTTTTCCCATATGTGCAATTTCCCAAGCGGTAACTTCCTAAATATTCATTTAAGGTTAGGTTAGGCTTCCTGAGGCGCCACAGGCCGAGCATTGCGGCTATGATGGGCCAAGAGGCTGTGTTTGCGGCTAGGTCGTGCTTGGGGGCAAATCACTGCGGCTAGGATAGACTTAGAAAGTTGCCACTTGGGTAAATACCCTTGGAAAGTTACTGATTGGAAAATACCTTTTTGGGAAAGTCCCTAACATCTAAAACAGGAATTAAATCTGTCTGTAAAATAACAAATTGTACTTTAGATGCACCGGTAAAGTATTTGCAGCTGAAAAAATGGTTGCTGCCAGTGGATTTTACCACAGGTGAGAATACTAATAATTATAATAATAATTATAAAAAATACATTTTTTCTTTTAGGAAAGTTCTTTTTTATTATTAAAAATAAAAATTAAAGAAAAGATATAACTTTCTTTTTAATATTCTTTTTTAACTTCAATAATTTATTTTTTGTAATATTACAATATTTTTAAATATTTATATGATATCAGATGGAAATATTTGAGATATTTATATTTCTTGTTCGTAATTTTTTTCTTGTTGGTCTATCCTTCCATCATACTTCGGCTAATTTTGAAAATAAAAATAAAATAATTTTTTTGGATGTCTTCCATTGCAGTTCAGTCCTCGCAGCTGGTGGAGTAAAAACCTGTATCGTTGTGCATGGTTTGTATACCCAACAGGGGTTAAACTCCTTCTTTTAGTTAACCAGGCTGAAGATGAAGTCTTGTTTTAATCTATGTACTTTCCATGCTCCCCTGTAGGATACAAGATGTACAACTAAACACAGCACTTCCCCAGACTGTAATTCTGGGTCAGCAGAAAATAGGTCTGCTCTCTTCGGAGAAAGTCAGGCAACTGTTTTTTTGATTATATAAATAAACCTTTTGTAGACATTGCTTCCGGTGTTCTTTCTGCTCTCAGCCGCTTGATTCAACAAGTGTATGTGATGGTCCTGACAATAAGGTTCAAACAATAATTAATTATTAATGAAATAATCACTGTAATTCATTTAATTTTGTTAACATATTGATATAATTTTTAGATTTATTGTCGCGTCTGCTATAAAAAGCTTCGAGGAAGCTCTAAGCCTAAGTTCTATGATGAAGCTTCAGTTGCTACTCATACTATTCAAGGAAAGGAGAATGAAAAGGCCTGTCCAAGATGCAATGGCATGGTAATAACATTTTTATTCAATAAGTATAATAAAGGATTTTAAATGTTATCAGATCAAAAATTAGTTAATGTTTTTACACCAGGGTTATTGTCAAGTTAGGACAATAGTACCATGTTTTTGCTGCATATAAGAGTTAAATTGCTACTAAAATTTTTTTTTACAATAATTTATCTATCAAATGTCACTGATTGTATGTTTTAGGTATACCCTGCTGAGAAGATGGTATCTCTTAACCACTGGTACCACAAGAAATGCTTCTCTTGTCTTGATTGCCAGCGGCCAATGGATCAATTCATTGCTTGTGACTCTCCTGATGGAGAAATATTATGCAAGGGGTGCTACAACAAGAAGTTCAGTTGTGCTGCTTATACCATGTCTGGTGGTGACATGCTTAAGTTCCTTAGCACCACTACAATTATGGCAGAAGATGGAGATCTTACAGCCTGTCCAAGGTGTAATGGAAAAGTTTTCCATAATGAGAGAGTTGTGAGTAATGGGAGAAACTACCACAAGAAGTGTGCTAACTGCAAGACTTGTGAGAAGAACATTGGGACTAAGGACATCTGTGACGGTAAGGATGGAGATATTTACTGCAAAAGTTGCTATGCTCGCAAGTTTGGGGCCCCAGGCTATCGTGGAGCTGGATGTGGAGATTGGACTGATGCAAATTCTGCAGAAACACTCAGGCCACACACATCAACTGATACATCTCTCATCAAGGGAAATGATAAAGATGACAGCACTTGCCACCGGTGTGGTGGGAAAACATTTGAGATGGAAAGAAAATTGTCAAAGACAGGTGCTTGGCATACAAAGTGTTTCTGCTGTGTTAAATGCACAAAGCCCTTCTTGAACCTCCATTATGTTTATGAGGGTGCAGATAAAGAGATCTATTGCAAGCCTTGCTTTCGCAAATCCTTTCCAAAAAATGAGACACCGCTGACATTTTCAGATACAACCAAAATTGCTGCACAAAGTGATGAAACTGCATGCCCAAGATGCGCAGGTGCAGTTTTCTCTGCAGAACAGATGGAGATAAAGGGAAAGCTTTACCATAAGAAGTGCATGACCTGCAAAAATTGCACACGACCCATCAGTATTGATTTGATGGCCATAGGTCCAGATGAGGATCTTTACTGCACAATTTGCTGCCACAAGATGTCTTGGCCTGGAAGATACACACTTGCTGTAGATACTTCTGTGATTCCAGGAGAAAGTGGAGACAGAGAAAGCTGTCCAAAATGTAATGGTAAAGTGTTTGAAGCTGAGAAGATGATCACAAAGAGAGGCTTATATCATAAGAAATGCTTTGCATGCATTAAATGTAAACATCAACTTGATTACTTTCTGGCGATTGAAGGCCCTGATGACGAGGTTTATTGCAAGGTGTGCTATGGCAGATATTTTGGGCCAGGTGGAAGAAATCAGTTTGGAGATAACAGCATCTTTCCAACAGATGAGACTGATGAAGATGCTTGTGTCAGGTGCAAAGGAAAAGTGTTTGAAGCTGAAAGAGTGGTGGCTAAAGCAGGCCCTTTTCACAAGTACTGCTTGAACTGTGCAGAATGTCATGCCAACTTGGATGCTGGATTCTTCAATGGACCAGAGGGAGAGATTTTCTGTCGTCATTGCTATGCAGTCAAATTTGGTCACAAGGCCAAATCTGAGTACAAAGGTTGGATGGATTCACAAACAATAATGGGAGAAAAGGGAAATCAAGACACATGCCCAAGATGCAATGGAAAAGTTTTTGAAGCAGAAAAATGTCCGACTAAGGTTGGAAACTTCCACAAGAATTGCTACTCCTGCATTGAGTGTGTTAGGAAGTTAGACTCTGTCACTTGTTGCGAGGGCCCAGACGGAGAGATATATTGCAAATCCTGCTATGCTTACTCCTTTGGATCAAAGTCCAGATCCAGGTCTCGTGCTACAAAGCTCTTGGGCCCGAGATCTAAAAACCTTGGCAAGTTTTATGATAATGAGGATGACATGCTTGCCCGTTCTACGATTGAAACATGGGTCATCAAAGGAGACAGGGACAGCCAAGACTGCTGCCCTAAATGTGAGGGTAAAGTCTTTGAGGCTGAGAAGATGGTGACTGCTGCTGGAAAATGGTATCACAAGAACTGCTTCAAGTGTCATGAATGCCTTGCTGTTCTTGACTCCCTGAAGAACAATGATGGCCCTGATGGAAACATTTATTGTAAGATGTGCTATAATAAAAACTATGGTCCTCAAAACAGACCATCTGATATAGACCTTAAGGCCCGAAATACTGGACTGATCAAATCCAGTGATGAAAAGAAAAACTGCCCTCGGTGTGGAGGTGGAGTCTTCTCAGCTGAGGAAATATTCTCCAAGGGTCGCAGTTATCACAAAAAATGTGCAACATGTTTGGGATGCGAGCAGCAACTTACTTTTAACACTATCTTTGATGGTATTTTTAATCACAGTTTCTCTAAAATTTAAATTTAAAAAAATCTTTAATTCCTTTTTTAATGATGTCATTTTTTAGGTGATGATAACGAGATATACTGCAAGCATTGCTATCACCGTAGATTTGCTGCTGTTGGATATAGAGGAGCTGGATCTTCAGATTGGGTTGATGGAGATTCTGCCAATGTTCTGAGGCATAGTTTCCAGGCCTTTTAACTTTATATCTGTTAGATAAACATTGTTAAAAAGTCATGCTTATCATATACATTATAGAAATGTATATGTAAGTATTCATGAATCGATTTGTTTTGTGTGGATTTTTCATTGTAAATTTAACAATTATTCAAGATAAAAAGTGTGAACTATTATGTAAACACTGAACTAACCTTAGACTTCTTACTGCACCAAGATATTGAATTGTATGTATTGTAACTTAATATATTGTAACTTTAAGATGTGTCGAAATAGAAATGGTTCTGGTTTTTAGTTTTTGTTTTTAATCTTAGGCAAGTGCAAAGATGTATATAGTAGTTGGCAGAATGATTATTGTAAAGTATCTAGTCAAACCCAATTTATATTTTTTTATGTCATTTTCCCTTCTCGGTTTTTAGACAGTGACAAGAATTATTTTTACAACCTAGGATAGTGTAAACCTTTGATATCGCAAATGTAGATCATTTGATCTAACAAAATTTGTAGTTTAAAATACCTAAGAACATTGTGTTCAAGGGCGTATACAGGGGGCAAGCCGGGGGCAGTGCCCCCCAGATCTTTAATGGGGGGGGCTCAGCCCCCCGCCATATAACTCAGAGCTTTCATACTTTTCAAATCTTAAACTGAAGAGTGAACAACATAAAAAACTATAAAGGTTGTATTCGTGGACCAGAGCCACCATGACAGATGTCCGAAGGAAAATCTATCTAGAATGAACATTCATCCTAATCGGATTGGCGCTATCTGGGATAGCGAAGTATAAATTACTTTTAAATTCCAAGCCATGAAGGCTTGAGTTTGGAGTTAGTAAAAAACCATTTTTAGTTCTTAATGTGGATTTAATTTACTTTATTCATTGCACTGCCGCTTTGTTATCTTTCTTTTTATTACAAACCAGATGAAGTGCCCGGCGTTGCCCATGGCCTTTTAAAAATGGAAATAAAACAAAAAACGTATAATTTATTTAGCTTATGAGTTTCCTATCTATGAGTTTCCTCACTATAATTCAGCCCATTTGATTCAGACGTTTTGGCCAGCCATAGCAAACATATACATATGAACAAAGAGCTTTATAGATTTCAATTGTAGTCCTTCTTTTTTTCCCAACTGAAAAATTTATGTCAGTTAAAATATTTCATTTTAATACAATAAACTTTTAGTTTCTAAAAGATGAGCAGAGACACCTGCAAGTGTTGTGATTTTGCAACAATGAAACATGAAGTTCTTCCCATGATATCTCAAATATTTTACGCGTGATATTTACAAGAATTAAAATCTGGATATTCTGGCATTACATTACTCATGATTAAGACGTTTGGAATCTGAAAGGTATTGCACTGGTATCTTTGCTACGAGCACAACATGTGAAATAACGACAAAGGGTGAACTATAAGAATTATCTCAAATATATTACACATGATAATTACGAGAATTAAAATCTAAAAATACTGGCATTGCACTACTCGAGTTTAACACGATAGGAATATGCAAGATCTTGCACTGGTTTATTTTGCTACGTGTACTACATGTGAAATAACGACGAGAATTTTCAAAGATTATTTTCGCGTTATTTACCCGTGCTTTACACAGGAGGAATCTTCAAGATTGTGAAGTATAACACAAAGAGGGTCCGTGAATTAATCACGTGAATTATCAACCAGTTCTCCATGATGCTAATCTCGTTGAAAACCTGTGTTTTGTTTGTTGGGAAGGTGGCGGTGATTACCCATTGAGGACTTCTGCACTCCCCCCACGCCAAAACGAGACTGGACATCTTACAATTAAGCCTTTCATAAAGTGGTCTACCAATTTCTGGAGTCTTAATAATTGACGAAGATATTAGAATTTAAGACAATTTTGATTAACTAGCCTTAGAGGGCGCTTCGCCCTATCTTCTAAATTAATTGTGAACATGTTCTCATTGTGTACATCGTAAAACAAAATAAAAATAATTCGCGGATTTTCACAAAAAATTTCGTGGATTTTCAAAATTTTAAAAAATTTAATGAAGATCGAATTTTGATGGAGACAAATATTTAAAATTTCAATCATTCATAAACCTTCCCTGGCGGTCCCTGATGTCCCACAAAAAATTTGTGCCCGATCGGTTCAGCCGTTTTGACGTTTATTGGATACAAACAGACAGACAAGCCAAATTTATATATAGATGATAGTATAATTTGAAATTTTTGCAAATTTTGCCATATCTCTTTCTATTATGAAGATACAAAAATGGTAGACCATATTTTGAAAATCTTAAGACCAGACGTTTTCGTATAGTAGATGTTTAAACTGGAATACTATAGTGCAACAACTTTATTCATTAAAAATTTCCGTAGGGATAGAATTGGCAATAGTTATAATTCCCATGTTTATTAATGATTGGGACACCCTGTGTAGATGACTGACTTTTATCAAGTTAAAAAAGTAGAAAAGAAAAAGTAAAAAATTCTACAGTGAGAACCATAAAAACTGTTCAATAGGAAGACGACTTTAAGGCTCAAGTTATTTTTAAATAGTCCAAGAAAAATGAAGCACAGCAATTTTGCAGTGTGCGCACAGAGGGAGACCGAAGGCACACCACACCACTTTTTCGTCCGGAACTGTTTATATTCTTTATTAAGTACTTTAAACCTGGAAACGTGCAAATACGCCTCATTGCACAGAAATGCCTCAAAAAAGCGGAAACCCCTCATAAAGTAGTTTTTTGAGTTGTTTCCGCGAATTCTGTGAGAAATGCAGAAATTCCCTGCCAAAATTGCATGGCTAAAANTTCCTACCTTAGTGAAGGAGTAATTTAACTTCTCTCTTAGTTCTACCAAATCTCTTGTTTAAAAATTTCCATCTCTCTTTACTCGTATTTTAATCACTCTTGGTAAATTTATTGAACAGTCAACATAGATTAAAGGGACTGTCAGCGTAATTTCAAGTGACCCTCCATTGTACGCTGTGTTGAGTTTGTAGTGTACGTAGTGCACACTGGGAAATGCAGCTAAACCCAAGCGGGGTTCGATTAGTTTACTTGCATATATTTCTGTACTCGACGAAAACACAAAGGTGTTAAGGGTACTATTGTAAATCGGACAATGCCCTGTTTGCATGTAGGGCCAGTATAAATTACGCTTGCACAGTCCCTTTAATGTTTAAATCAGTATATGCAACAGAAACCAGTAGGTATATAATCAGTCCATTTTATAATCTTGTTTATCTATATTTTAGGAAGCTGGATTTTATACGGTAGAATCGGTTGTCTACGCGCCGAGGAAAAAACTGCTCGATATAAAGGAACAGAGCATACACTTTAACATAACTTAGAATTAATAATAACAGTTATTATCATGCCATACTTAAGTGGGTTATCATGCAGTTCTAAAACATATGAAGTTTGATTCCTTGTGAACATTGACAAGTTTAAATCCCTGTTGACCTAAAAGTTAATATCCCTGTAAACCTAAAAAAGTTTATATCCTTGTAAACATAATAAAGTTTATATATCCATGTAAACATAGACAAATTTAAGTCTCTGTTAACATGGACAAGTTTATATCCATTTAAAAATATAAAAGTTTTTAACCCTGTAAACATATGAAAGTTTATATCCCTGTAATCATATAAAAGTTAATATCCCTGTAAACCTAAAAAGTTTATATCCTTGTGAACATATTTAAGTGTTCATTCCTGTAAACATATTTAAGTTTATATCCCTGTAAACATATATAAGTTTATATCCCCGTAAACATGGAAAATTTTTTATCCCTGTAAACCTCTAAAAGTGTTTGTTTGGTGCAGGGTATATCTGAAGCTAAGGCAGAGAAGATCCAGGTGGAGGGGTTCAAGCTTGTCCCAACAGGGTTCACCACAGCTACAGAGATGCATCTCAAAAGATCACAAATGATTCAAATCACAACAGGTAACTAGGGTATAAACTTTTAAAGAAGATAATCTTTAATTATCATCCCCCTTTTTGTTCCCAATGCTAGATCCTCATTCCCTTAGGGCTTGTTCTCAATGGTCCATTTTTTCAGTGCATGTTCTTGTGAGAAAACATTTCAACTTTTGAGAAACTATCTGGGCTTGTAAGAAAATATTTGATCTTGTGAGAAAGTATTTGATCTTATTAGAAAATATTTGATCTTGTGAGAAAGTATTTGATCTTATTAGAAAATATTTTATATCATGAGAAAATAATTGATCTTTTGAGAAAATATTTGATCATGTGAGAAAAAATTTGATCTTGTATGAAAGTATTTAAGCTTTTGAGAAAATATCTGATCTTGTTAGAAAATATTTGGTATTTAGAGAAAATATTTGATCTTGTGAGAAAATATTTGATCTTGTGAGAAAGTATTCCGTCTATTAGTGACGCCTAGTGGTAATATTTGTAACTAACTCAGGATCTCGTGAGCTGGATAAACTATTGAACGGAGGTATTGAGACTGGATCTGTTACTGAGATGTTTGGAGAGTTTAGAACTGGAAAATCTCAGCTGTGTCACACCCTGGCTGTAACATGCCAGCTACCTATAGATAACGGAGGAGCTGAAGGGAAATGTTTGTATATAGATACAGAAGGAACATTCAGGTATTTCCCTTTCTTCAATTGGAAATAGAGGATTCTGAAAGGTCTGAAATGTTTTAAGCTTCTAGCACTTCTCAGGTGTAAGAGAAAAATCAGAATTGTGTTAGAAATTCAATGTTTTTTCAAAGTTTTTGTGATTCATAAATTAGAAAAATAGCTGTTTTTTGTTGTTGACGGGTG
>NW_019396319.1:281817-284689 GCF_000591075.1 Eurytemora carolleeae | reverse complement strand
ATCTGTATCTGTATCTGTATCTGTATCTGTATCTGTATCTGTATCTGTATCTGTATCTGTATCTGTATCTGTATCTGTATCTGTATCTGTATCCCCCCCCTACCTGTCAGTCAAGTGTACTGTATTGTACACTCTGGAAGTTGTAAACAAAGTTTGACGTAAGTAAACACTACACATACAATCTAGTGTTTACAAATATCAATATATTGTATTGTTAATATTATCCATCTACACCATCCATCTTTTTACCTTTCTTTTTATTTTATCTAATTCATTTTTCCTTTTCTTACCGATATCTTATATCGGGAACAATATATATTTAATATATATTTTTTATTTGAAGATATTCCAAATTTTAGTTAAAGCTTTCCTTGCATCACGTCAAATTAAAGTAAATTTCACATTAAATTGAAATCTCACATGTTTTTAATCATACAGGAAGACGACATTGAAGCAATCGTGTTTTTATTAAATGTTGGTTTAAAGCAAGCATTATTACTAGTACAGCTAAAAATTATTTAGTAAAATGGGTCCTTAAATGTCACGGGCAACCGTAGTTCATTTGAATTTCCGAGCCGGGTCCAAGAACAAGGCAAGGAAAGGCAATTGCGGTTGTGTATACTCTGTGTACATATTGAAACCAGTTTTCTCTTGGCGGAATTTGTAAACAATAATAGATGCGTCAGTGTTCGTTTAGTATCCGAGGAGGTTAAAAGCGTTAAATTTTGATAATTTTGATAATTCACATAATAATTTCCTTGTCTTGTGTTTACATTAGCGCCCAGAGACAGTACACTGCAGTACTAAAGATGTGTACACTTCTGAAATGACTTTCCTTGCCTTACATCCTTGGCCGGGTCAACCTTTCCGGTTCCAGTTTGTACTGTACCTAGCTCTATGGACAGGACTAGCCGGTGCAACAAGGTTGACGCGGTCAGACTTTATGCTTCATATAAGTTGAATTTATTTTTACTAAAGGGGCAGAGGTGCGTGATGTGAATACACTACACATTACAATTATGTGTTCCATATTCTTTCCACCAGACGACACTATTAAAAATCATAATAAATTTTTCATTTCTAATATTCTAATCTTCGTAAAAGTAATTTTTCACAAAAATATCCACTTTTTTAATTATAGGGTTGAAAGGAATTGATCCGTGTTTTTCACATGTTTCTATCAGATGTTTCTTGAAATATCCACAGTTCGGATTATGAGACCATATTGTTGTTGGTTTGGAATGAAAAGTTGCATCAATTTGTAAGACCGGGTCGACTTTTAAGTCAACACCATGGCCACTAGACTGAAGACAATAGCCATTTTGGAACTATAAACAACTGTTTTTAGGTTTAAATTTTCAAAAAGAAATTTGCAAAATTCTCAACAAAACAACATGAAAGATCACTGTGACTTTTAGACCTCGAAAATTATCTAGTTTTCTAAAACAATTTTTCTAAATCAACCTCTTTTGTAAATCTTTAAATATTGAATTCAAAAATAAAGTTTTAGTTTTGTTAAACGCATTTTTTAAGATGACATATCAAATCCCTAAAATTTATTTGTTCTCTATCTTACAATGTATACAAGGAATAAAATCCCCACTTGTCGGTACATATATTCCCTATCCCCTTGATGAATCCCCCCCCGTACATGGTGTTGATGTGAGGGAATGAATTGTATAAAAATGTTAATTCTCTTCAAGATGAAGGAAGGGTTGATTATAGGATCGGATCCATTCTGCGGAACTTGTTTCATACTCAGGGTGTCCCATGTCAACGGAAAAACGTCTTTAAAGGGAGTGACTGGCTAGGTATGGTAGATGTACGGGGGTCACATTAATCCAACGGTTGTAAGCTCTCCAGCAAAAATATATGACAATATGCTTTATGCTTTAAAGTTCTAAAATGCATGTGTTCAGGACAACATAAAAAAACATAGTGAGTTGGTGATGTAAAATCAAATTCCAAGGTGATTCGACACTTCATAACCGACCCAGTCGTGAAATTGATGCAACTTCATATATAGCAGTCTGGAATTATCTGGACACCCAATGTCAATAAAAATTAAAGATCGTTTTAAATCTTAAAAGCTATCTAGTATCTAATGCTAAGGGAATAAAAACTAACAAACAAGTTAAAAAGCTTGGAATTCTTCATTTGATTTTGAAATTTTATTTAATTTGTTTAATTTTATCACTTAAACTCTTTACATCTAAGGTTATTTTAAAGCATAACAATGCAGACCCCATTTTGGAAATACCTGGACTACCCTTTGTCATTAGAATGCTATACAGTGAGATCCGGAGAACTATGGAAAAGAAAGACGACATTGAAGCAATAATTAAGTTTATTTGATGCTGTAACAAATTAAATATCTTAATTAGTGAAATGGGTCTGTTAACACTGCATAATCACTGTGTCTCATGTACAATGGACTATTTTTATCCTTTACTTCAGTCTAAAAGTCGTCTTACAATTCTAGAGTTTCCTGGTTCTCTCTGTAATGTCATAAAATTTTCATGTTTAGTTTATGGACACCTTGTTGTAGAGTTAGGATTTACAACCTATTTTCTGGGACACCCTGTTGTAGAGTTAGGATTTACACCCTATTTTTAGGGACACCCTGTAGTAGAGGTAGCATTTACACCCTATTTTTTGGTACACCCTGCAGTAGAGTTAGCATTTACAACATAATATTTATTGGGACACCCTGTAGTAGAGTTAGCATTTACAACACCCTAATTATTGGGACACCCTGTAGTAGAGTTAGCATTTACAACACACTATTTATTGGGACACCCTGTAGTAGAGTTAGCATATACAACACCCTAATTATTGGGACACCCTGTAGTAGAGTTAGCATTTACAACAC
>NW_019396319.1:279738-281700 GCF_000591075.1 Eurytemora carolleeae | reverse complement strand
GGTTACATTAATTCATCTTTTGTGAGATATCCTGAACATTCTGTTCGTAATTCAACATTTGTGAGATATCCTGAACAATCTGTTTAAAATTCAACTTTTGTGAGATATCCTGAACATTCTGTTCGTAATTCAACATTTGTGAGATATCCTGAACATTCTGTTTAAAATTCAACTTTGTGAGATATCCTGAACATTCTTATCGTAATATTGAACAAAATTATCGTGAAGTGGTTTTGTTAGTTTTACATGATGAACAAAATTTAAGATTTGATTTACTAAACTCCTGTTTTTGGGGTCTCTAGAGTTAGGACACCGGTTTTGTCAAATTAATTTAATAAATAATGATTTGTTCAATACACCCCTGAAAAATAAAAACAGAAATTCTGAATCTTAATCAAATAAGCAAACCAAAATTCAACTTTCTGATGCAAATGTGAGTTATTTTGTGAATAGTAAGATGAATACATCTAAATAGAAAAGACTTGATATCATTGTATAAAATATTCTACACTTTGTACAATGGACATTGATCATTTATTTATTCTTTTTATCTTATTCTTCAGAATATGTAAAAAAAATTATAAAAGTTGAGAAGAAAAAATGCAGAGATAGAAAGGATTTATGAATTTTAAAAAAGAAATGTTTTTTTTTATCATTTTGATTGATAATTTTGTTATAATGTTGAATATTCATGTTTTGATTGTAGTTGAGTGTTGTTCCAATTCGACCTGCCTTTCCAAATACTTCTTTACGCTGCACATGCTGGTAGGGGGAAAAGTATAGTAGGGGAATAGATGGGTACTAGGGGGAATTATCAAACTGTAGGGGGGGGGGGGTACATTCAGAGAAATACAATTTGAATGTATAAAAAGGGATTGTTATTGAAACTTTGACTGTAGTGAGCGAATTAAAAAGGAATCCATTTTTAAAGATTTCTGATCGAAAACACAAGTTACACGCTCTCACGGAAAAATCGATAAGCAATTTGCCAGTTATTTCTTAAAACAAAAGCTAAAGCAAGTGCTTTCTAGTTCTTTAATGCAAATGTCTAGGCTACAAGATATGTAAGTAAAGTAAAGTGTTTTTAATTTTTCTGAAAAATTGTAATTAGTTGATTAAATTACGCAGAATATAATTCATGGAATTAGGTACATAAGGATTCCAGGATTACATGAACTGTATTTAGTCGTACCGTCCAGTCTAGACTAAACAATTTTAAGTCGATCCAGTACGTTTCATGCAACAAATATAGCCTGACAAGATAACTCTGAGTTTAGAGAGTTTCTGACATGGCTCTCACGGAATATCTTTGATCTACGAGATATGCTTATTTGTGATATTTAGCTCAAAAATTGTGATATATTGAAATAGGCAAACACACGTTTGAAAGCAATTTCTAAACTTTAAAATAATGCCCGCTAGTTTAATGTTCTAGAACTTTCCTGCTTTTGTACATTGAACAGCCATTTTTTAACCCACTTTGGGAAAATATTATCTTTAAAAAAGGACAATTAATTTGATTTTTTAACATTAATAAATAATTTCCCCATAATTAATTAAAAAGACTGTAGACCTAGTTCTAAATGACCGGCCCGGCCTCTGTTTACCTCAAAATAATTTCCCCAAAAAGTATCGCAATTATCATCCCACGAAACATGACAGTTGGTGAATAGTTTTTAATGTCTTCTTCCATAATTGGACAAGTTGTTTGATACGAAAGAGACTAATAACATTATATGACTGTTATACTATAATAGTTGATTTCACAGTAAAATATATATGAGTTAAACATTTTTATAAAGAAATAAACTGCAAAAAGTCTTTAATATCTAATACAGTATGTGAAAGAAGACATTCAAACATATTCACTAACTGTCACGTTTCGCGGGACACCCTGTACAAACACATGCAAGATTACAAAATAACGTAGAATTTACTTCAATTCGACGCCCCCCCCCCCCC
>NW_019396319.1:278674-279717 GCF_000591075.1 Eurytemora carolleeae | reverse complement strand
TGAAGAGGGGGGGGGCAGGGGGGCCGGGTATTTTGAGAGAAATAGTTGAAACAAGATACCAAGTCCAACCATAATTATCAACATTTTAAATCGAACTGAAAATTCAGCATTTGAAAGAAAAATATTTATCTAAATATAAAAGCTATAAATAAATTAATCTGTTCATACTGTAGGAAGAGGGCACTCAAAATACATCATCATGCATGCATTAATTGATGATTTGTTTCAACCCGTGGCCTTTTAGCCAATTGTTAATCAGCCTCCAAACTGTAATTCTTTTGTCTCCAAACTAGTTTATTACACTTAAAAATGCGGTTTATCAGCCACTCTCCACTCCACTAACGGAACTATAATCTTTGGTCTGTGTACTGCAAATTACTACAGAACTGTACCTTATCAGCCTCCAACTGTAGTTTATCAGCCTCCAAACTGTACCTTAACAGCCTCTAAACTGTATTTTATAAGCCTCCAAACTGTACCTTATCAGCATCCAACTGTAGTTTATCAGCCTCCAAACTGTACCTTATCAGCCTCCAACTGTAGTTTATCAGCCTCCAAACTGTACCTTATCAGCCTCCAACTGTAGTTTATCAGCCTCCAAACTGTACCTTATCAGCCTCCAACTGTAGTTTATCAGCCTCCAAACTGTACCTTATCAGCCTCCAACTGTACTTTATCAGCCTTCGAACTGTACCTTATCAGCCTCCCAACTGTAGTTTATCATCCTCCAAACTGTAGTTTAACAGCCTCCCAACTATAATTTATTAGTTGCAAAACTGTACTTTATCAGCCTCCAAACTGTACTTTATCAGCATCCAAACTGTACTTTATCAGCCTCCAAACTGTAGTTTATCAGCCTCCAAACTGTAGTTTATCAGCCACCAAATTTTAGTTTATCAAGCTCCAAACTGTAGTTTATCAGCTTCCAAACTGTAGTTTATCCGCCTTTAAACTGCAATCTATAATCCTGCCAACTATAGTCTATCAGCCTTCAAACTGTTGTTTATTAGCCTCCAATCTTTATTTTATCAGTTACCAAACTG
>NW_019396319.1:211510-278585 GCF_000591075.1 Eurytemora carolleeae | reverse complement strand
TTTTTTTGCAAACATTTTTACTATAAAACTGGATTTTGCGATAAAAAATTCAATTTTCGCAAATTTGCAAATTTTTTTGCAGATTCTAAAAGTAGAGCACAAGAGCTTTCTAATGATGTATCATTTGTCATATTTGGACATAAAACATGGGATTTAGAGGGGGGGGTCAAATTGCCCCCCCCCCAGCGTATCCTGGTTTTCAAGTACCCCAGCGGGGATAGGGTTAAAGGAAAAGCAAGACAAAAAAATATAAAATTTAGCAGAATTTGTTCGACAATTAACGTATTTAAATACTTGAACCAACTTCAATATTTTGTAAATTTTCAAAAAAATATTTCTTTGATAAATCGTAAAAAAATTATTTCATAGAAACCGTCTATTTCTAACAGTAAAGGGGGGGAGGACTGAATGTGAGATGTAAGGGAGGGGTGTATAAGGAGGGGTAGGGGGGAGGTAGTAGGATGGGGGGGAGGTGACATGAATGTAAGATGTGTGGGGAGGGTGTATAAGGTTAAGAAGAGACCTGGTTTTGCAAACACTAGGGCGGCAGCTTTATGTTTGTCACATCAGCATTCCACAACCATTGTGTGTGTTGTGTTTTCCAGTGTGTGTGTGTGTGAGAGATGTGTTGTGTGTGTGTTTGTTTGCCTGTTAAACAAATTTTGCTTGTAACATTTTTTTTTGAATTTGAAAACTTATATTTCACAAGTGTTTAGCTGAACATAAATAAGTGTTCAGCGAATATATCGAGATATACTGAACTAGACCGACGGAGGAGGTCAAATTTCACTATTATTGGGACGACTTTGTGACCTCGTAGCTCATCTAGTACAGCATTTACGCACAAGTATGAAAAAGCAGAAAAAAACTCTTATTTTCTAATCCTTTTATATTTGCAGCCCAAAGTCATATAGACCTTAGATGTTTCAATCTATTAATTATGTTAGTTCAAAAAATCAAAGTTTGAAATATCAAAATTTGAAAATTTGAGTTTGTGACAAAGGCTCTATTCCTTTATCTGGTTACATACGTGCAATATACATTAGTTTGACGTGGAGAATAAAAACCAAATAAAAATAGAAAAATGTTTTCATATTCTTACACAACAGTTTTGAGATTTACAAATGGTTTAATAACATTGTATTCTTGTGCTGTTACGCAATAATAAAGGTCAGAGGCTCTAAGAGGCTCTAAGAGGCTCTAAGAGGCTCTAAGAGGCTCAAAGCATTTTTAATTGTTTCGAAAAAAAATTAATTTTTAAGTTTTGAGAAAATGTAATTAACCTATAATGAGGATAATGTATGAAAATAATGTTAGCATTAATTAAATATTTTTTTTATTTTTGCACATATCTCTGTGCAAAAATATACTTGGTTTGTCTATATAGTATTCATTTCAATAAAAGCTAAACGACTGAACCAATTGGGCCATTTTTTTTTGTTTGGTTGGGCTGCATTGGTCTAACGAAAAAATGATTGAAGAATTTATGAAAAAATAAATATAAATTTTTTTTTTTGCAGAAATCAACCAATAAAGGCGGAAAAATTCGCGAAATTTAGATTTTATTCTTATACTAAACGAAAACGAAAAGATTTTTTTTCTGTAGAAATGAGATGAAACCTAGTCAGTAGTCGTACTTTTAAAGAACTGAAAAAGAAATTTATATGCAAGGACAAATCGATATCATTTCTTGCAATATTTGATTGGAATGCAAAATGGTTTACAAATCAGCTACTTTTCAAAAGTTAAAAAAGGTCAATGTTGGAAAACAATATAGTATGTTTTAATTTCGATGAAAACTTAAATCGCCAAATTTTTCCCTTTTTAACAATCACATGTCAATTAAACTAAATAAACGTCCTCATTATTCTCCATAACCCTTTTCAAACCTCCATTCTCTTGGGAGATTTAAGGGTAGCAACTGGGGGTCGAGGGGGGGGGGTCAGGAGTTGCATCTTTGTCTGTTTTTATTTATATCGAATTAATTCAAAACGGCTGAACCGATTGGGCCCACATTTTGTAGCAACTTTCAGGACCCCAGGAAAGATTTATTAATTGTAAAAAATTACAATTTAGACCGGAAAAAATGTCGACAGAAAAATCTTCGAAAAAATAATAGTTTTATTGCAGACCGATGAATAAAAATGGGAAACAGTGCCAAATTAAAATTGTTACTGTAAGTTGGAACAGAGGTGTCTAGGTGCCCTGAAAGTCTAAATCTATTGAATTAAGAGAATTAGTAGATATATGACTGTAAACATGACAGGAGGGGATAGTGACATTTTTGCGACATCACTTGTACGCCTTTGTGACCTCGTAGCTCTACTAGTTTTGTTTTAAAGCACAAGTATATGACTAAAGTAATGTATTCTGTTTCATTTTAGAAATTCAAAACATTTCTATTCTTCTCAATATCTCTTCAATTTGATAGAAAGCATTTAAGATTACAATCTTACATTTAGGAAAATCACATTTTCTAACCCCTATATCTTTGCAACCTGTTGGTGTAAACCTTTGATATTTCAAACTTCTTATCTAACATAATTCATAGTTTGAAATATCAAAGGTCTCCGATACTTGGTTGCAAAGATATAGGAATTAAAAAAATTGAGTTTGTGACAGAAACTGAATTTCTCTACTTTAGTTAAATGTTTTATAGTTCACCACAGAGCAAGGATTTTACTTGTTTATCAAACTCAACAATAATATGAGATTGTAGACTCTTCACTTCTTATAAGAGTTTATTTTACCGACAAAGGTATTATTTTGTATATCAGGTAGCAGAGTAGTTAGCTAGCTAGATGGGAACTTTTATATGGCGTAGATTGTTAGGTAGTTAGATAGTAAGGTAGTTAGTTAGTTTGGTAGTTTGGTAGATTGTTAGTTAGTTAGATAGTTAGGTAATTAGTTAGTTAGGTAGTTTGCATAGTTAGTTTGGTAGTTAGGTAGTAAGGTAGTTAGTTAGTTTGGTATTTATAAAGCCAGATAGCTGTGTAGTTTGGTTGTTAGGGATTTAAATAGTTAGTTAGGCAGTTAGGTAGTTAGGCGGTTAGGCAATTAGGTATAATTTATATATTCAGATAGTCAAATAGTTAGGTAGTTAGATAGTTATGGATTAAGGATATCAGTAGTTAGGCAGTTAATTATGAAGTTATTCTGACTATATAGTAGATAGTTAGGTAGTTAGCTAGTTTCTATTAGATGTATGAACAATGAAAAGCCCTGCCTGGAGTTTTTAGAAGAATTTACTTGAAGATTAATCTTAGTTAAACCTTTAATATAACTAAGCTGAACCAAGCTCAACTATGGCTTGAATAAGAGTGAAGCAAAAAATGTCATTACGTCTAGAAATGATCAATTAGACACACAATCAACTATGCCACTTAAGACCACTAGAGTTGGATGTTTTTAAAGGGGTCTTGTCATCCTGATCAAAAAATCCTTTTAAAGTCCTTGTAAAATTTTATTTTAAATGTGTAGAATTATGTAAAATGCATTGTTTCGTAAACAATTTGTCTGACGAAATAAAACTTTTATAATTTTTTCTCATCTTTACGGCATCAATGATCTAGACATTATTTTTAATAACTCTAAAAATAATAGAATGTCCAACAATTCACACTGAAAAGATTTAAAAGAAAAATGTGTATAAAAATAATTTTGAAACAAAAAATCCCATTGTATAAGAAATTTCTCATGTTTAGATCTTAAACTCAATTTTTCTAAAAAGAATAAGCTAGAATAATGTTGCTATTCAAAATTAAGAATCGAAATTCTAAAACCAAATTTTCTTTATTCCCAACTTTTTGTTTCTTCCAAAACCCTTCTTTGTTTCTAAACTCCCCTTGTCCAGACTCTATCAAGCGAGGAGATAAAAATAATTGAGAACAGAGATGAGGAAAAAAGAGATGAAATAAGAAAGAAAAGGTAGACCAACAACCAGACAATTCTAACAATTTTTTCTTGGGGATGGGGGGGGGGGGCAGTAGGGTACCCCAACAAAAAAGACCAATTTTGGGATATTTGTATGATGCATACGGTCAAACCGGAATGAAGTGACATTTGGTCATACAAATTCAGGAAAAGAAAAATATTTTGAGATCAGACCACTTTTAGTGTCTGATTTACTTTTTAGAAATATGCACGTAGAGTCTACATAGATAAAATAATATTTCTTGAATTTATCATGTCACACATCATTTTCTTCGTAATTGTCTAAAAAAATTAAATCCATTGAAATTTTTGAAAAATTTCAAAAAATGACTGAGTTATGCCAAAAAAACTGTCAAAAATGCTTGTTTTTAGGAAAAGTACATTTTTTGAGGTTTATTTGACCTAACTCAGTTAATCTTTAAAATTTTTCAAAAACTTCAATGGATCAAATATTTTTAGTCAATTACGAAGAAAATGATAGATGCCATGATAAATTCAAGAAATATTTTTTTTGAGCTATGCAGACTCTAGGTGCATATTTCTGAAAAGTACATATCAGAAGGTAAAAGTGGTAAATTTTTTCCTCCTGAATTTGTATGACTTAATGCCACTTCATTCCGGTCTGCATCATACAAGTATCCCACTTGGTCTTTTTTGGGGTACCCTAGGGTGCATTTAAAGAGCAAGATGTAGTAGCTTTCAATTTGCCTTTGTACACTGTACACTGTACACTGTACACTCTACACTCTACACTCTACACTCTACACTCTACACTCTACACTCTACACTCTACACTCTACATTCTACACTTTACACTCTACACTCTACACTCTACACTCTACACTCTACACTTTACACTCTACACTCTACACTCTACACTCAACACTTTACACTGTACACAATAACTCTACACTCTACACTCAATGTATCTTCCTTAATGTTAATCAGATGCAGGTTTAAAAGCTACCGTTGTTAAAAAGACATGCAAATCCATAGGGTCTCTTGAATTATCGTTAATACATACAGTCATTTTAATTAAGTGATATATAAATGAAGAAATATAAATTTCCTGTGGTTGTCATCTACAAGTATGTATCAACTATATTGTCTGACTATAGTTGTCTACAAGTGTGTATATACTCAGCTATATTGTCTGAATATAGTTGTCTACAAGTGTGAATCAACTATATTGTCTGACTATAGTTGTCTACAAGTGTGTATATACTCAACTATATTGTCTGAATATAGTTGTCTACAAGTGTGAATCAACTATATTGTCTGAATATAGATGTCTACAAGTGTGTATATACTCAACTATATTGTCTGAACATAGTTGTCTACAAGTGTGTATATACTCAACTATATTGTCTGAATATAGTTGTCTACAAGTGTGTATATACTCAACTATATTGTCTGAATATAGTTGTCTACAAGTGTGTATATACTCAACTATATTGTCTGAATATGGTTGTCTACAAGTGTGAATCAACTTTATTGTCTGATTATAGTTGTCTACAAGTGTGTAAATACTCAACTATATTGTCTGAATATAGATGTCTACAAGTGTGTATATACTCAACTATATTGTCTGAATATAGTTGTCTACAAGTGTGTATATACTCAACTATATTGTCTGAATATAGTTGTTTACAAGTGTTTATATACTCAACTATATTGTCTGAATATAGTTGTTTACAAGTGTTTATATACTCAACTATATTGTCTGACTATAGTTGTCTACAAGTGTGTATATACTCAACTATATTGTCTGAATGTCAACATAGAATAATAAGTAAGAATAATCTTATATACAAACATTACTGACACACTACATACAGTGACTACACTTTCTACAGTTACAGGGGGTGCAATAGTTTCGATACAGTTACAGGTTGCTGCAGCATTTTCATACCAAAATAGAGTTTAATTTGGTGCCAAAAAAACTCTTTTTTTTTGGCTTAATTAACTCAAGTTGCATTTCGCTAGAGTTTGTCAAGATCTCAAAATTATTCACATTCTTACACAAACAACTACCATATAATGAAGATTTACACTATTTCAGAAAATAAAGTCCATAATTCAGAGGCAACAAATTTGAATACAAAACATAACAGGGTGTCTAATGTCCATACTAAACAACTCATGTTGTGTGAGTCACCCTGTGGAAAAAATAGCAAGGGCGGTTTAAGTTTAAGGACTGAAGGAGGGGGGGGGGTGCAATATAGGATAGAATATAATAGGCTCCTAAACTCCCTAAAATTACATCATTATTTGAACCTATATGCACCAAATTTCCATAGATAGAACATGGGAAAATTTACGGGAAATTGTCAAATTTGTCATCTGCACTTTCAACTGTAGAATCTACTCTTTTTAAACCCCAACTTTTAAAAAGAAAATTAGTTTTTACAAAATTCAAAATTTCCTAAAAGTGTTGAAAGAATTAATATACATTTTTATTTAAGATTTAAGATTTAAGATTTTTATTTAAGCGGCTAAATTTTGAAAGATTCCTGAACTTCTCCGATCTAAATCCTTCGTCTCACAACTCAATTATCTCTGTCCTATAACAAGATATTCATACTGAACAGTTAAATTTTCCTCTACGGAACTATGGTGTACACTAGCGCCACGTGCACTCCGGAATTTGCCGCGTTTTCTATTCAACGCGGCACGTGACTAATAATACTTCTCTCCGGAGTCTCGCATAAAGTTATGATCACCCGTATAACTGCTCATAATTGAGATCAGATATCCCTTACAGCTGATTTAATCAGTTTCCGGCGTAAAATACTATATATCATGATACAAAACTCAAATATTATCAATTATAGTGATTTATTCCATTTTTATTTCATCTGCTGTTATCATAAAAAAAGTTTTTAAAATGATAAATATTTATTGATATCAAATACAATTGTCTACATATAATATTATTATTACATAAGAAATGAAGGTTTTACTTGACTGAAAACCATAAATCTTGACTTAAAAGACTTAAATAATAACACTGCATCCATTCCTGTGTTTGAAAGTGTTGGGTGAATTTCATAATATTATTTTAGACTAGAGCTTTATTATTTAGAGTATTTAAAGTTGTAGGTCCACTGTACACTGTACACTATTCACTGTACACTATAAAGTGAATAGTGTACAGTGCAGTGCAGTGCAGTGCAGTGTACGCACTGCAGAGAAAGGAACTTAAAAATTTAATGTTAAGTCTAAAGCACTTTTAAAGATGAGTTTGGCCCTTAAATCAATATAAATAAACTTTGCTGCATTGTTTGCATTTTTCAAAAGTGGACTTACAAACATGATGTTTTTCAAAAACAAAACTTTTTTTTTAAAGATCGCAGATATATTGTAGTGGAAACATTAGAAAAGTTCGAATACTTAGTAGAACAAACTAGCTTTTTGTTAAACAAGGAGTTTTGCAGGTTCTGAAAAATGGTGTTTACAATTTTACACTAAATGTTGCAAATAGTATAACAAGAAATGACCCCAAATTGCAAGTATAGAAAATAATTAGAAAATCAGGAATGTGAAAAAAATGCTGACTTTAAAACACTGGTAAAATTTAAACGGCAAGTTAAAACACTTGAAGGACCTTGATGTATAAAACACTTGAAGTCCTTGAAGGACCTTGATGTATAAAACGTCTTTAGATATCTATAAAGTTGAATTAAAAATATCAAATTATAATTGATAAACACTAGAATTGTAAAATACATAATAACTGGGAATTAATGAAACAAAGCTCTGTCATTTTGAAATTGTCCTGCGTTGAACCTTTTTACCACGAGAAAGTAAAGGACAGACAAAACTTCTGACTGAAAACCAAATCTAAATGTTCTAGAACTTTTCTCTTCAATGTCCAGGTCCCATGGTTGAATTGTTCTTATACATAAGGCGCAGTTTAACGCTTCGTTCTTCAGAATAATTATCACTTGCAATTGTAGATCAGACATGAAAGCTTTAACCTTTTACTAGGCACTGTTGTCTCTTGTTCAAATTATTGTCCGTCCTAATTTTGGACTCATTGCATTGCAGAAGATGAAAAGTATTGCATCTTCAACTCTCCTTGTATCTATGTTTTGAAAGTTGGCTCCCAAGAAAGGAGTTAAACTGCATCCATGCTGCCATCTATGACTGTAAAAGTGAACTACTGGATCCTAGGCCAGTAGTTGGAGGCAATATCAGGACTCTGGCCAGGCACATTCAGAGGGACAGATACTCCAGCACCAAGCAATCCTAAAATTCAAAAATTAGTATAATAGTATATGTAGATCTATATCGTATGCATGTATGCATATGCTAATTACTTAAGTGTGTTAGAGAATTGTCAACTTTGGAAGATGCTGGAATGATTTTTTAACCTAAGTAGCCCCAACTGAGGTGGATATTGTAAGAATATTACCTGCTGCGGAATTAAAAGCTCTAAAGGAGGAAAAAAATGTTACCTGCTGCGGAATTACTAGCTTTGATTAAGGAAAAAATAAATTGTTACCTGGTGCTCCTACTGAGGAGGATAAAGTAAAAGTGTTACCTGCTGCCGAAGTTGTATCTCCGCCAGAGGAGAAAATCGGAAGAGGATAAAAATGAGGATAAAAAAGTATTACCTGCTGCGGAATTAGTAGTTCCGACTGAGGAGGATATAAATAAAGTATTACTGAGAAGTACAAAGTAAAAATGTTACCTGCTGAAGATGTATCTCCGACCGAAGAGGATAAAAAATGAGGATAAAAAAGTGTTACCTGCTGCAGAATCAGTAGTTCCGACTGATGAGGATACAAATAAAGTATTACCTGCTGCAGAATTATTAGCTCCGACTGAGGAGGATACAAATAAAGTATTACCTGCCGCAGAATTAGTAGCTCCGACTGAAGAGGATAAAGAAGACCCATACGAGGACATATGGGCACTCTGACTTGACACTCCACAACTCCTTAACATTTTAGAAAATTACTTTTGAAGTGATTTCAATTTTTGTTAAATTTATGATCAACAAATCATGAAATCACAGTATTTTGTTTGTATTTCAGAACATAGAATAATCCACCATTCATTTTGTAATTCTTTTTCTTCAAAGTTCCAGTTTGGTTTGAAAAATGATGAGAGATTCAACGAGATATTACCTTCCATATGAGGAGGAAAGAGATGAGAGAGGATCATGGTGGAACATGGAGTAGTAGGACGAGTTCCTCTCCTGCAGGCAGGACGGAGACATAGAGGAGAGGTTACTCATGGTGCTGTAGTGGGACCTGAAATATTTAGATAATATTGAATATTTCTATCTGTCTATCTGTCTATCTGTCTATCCGCTTATCTGTCTATCTGTCTGTATATCTATCAATCTGTCAATTTGTCTATCTGTCTATCTGTCTGTCTATCTATCTATCTATCTTTCTTTCTATCTATCTATCTACCTGTAAGAATCTGCCATGGTTCCAATAGGTTGTGGTATGGATGGATACATGGAGTTGAACCCTGTATTGAAGGGAATCCTCGTAACTGGACCAGGAGTAGGTGTAGGACCTGGAGTACCAGGACTCCCCAGCATACCAGGAGTGTGAGAACCATGATCTCCCCCTCCCCCTCCTCCTCCCCCTCCGCCTGAAGGACGCTTCTGGTTTCTAAGTTTCTCCTCTCTCCTCCATTTTGCTCTTCTGTTTGAAAACCAAACCTGAAGAAAAATAAATCGTAAATATTAAATTTTTTTTGTGGATTTTCTTATTCTGTATTCAAAGTTTTCGGGAATAAACTTTTTTTATTTAAAATGTTCCTCTTTTATTCCCCATTCCCACCCCTCCCTCCCTATCTTCCTATATTCTTTGATGATACATTGAGTGTTTTCTAGTTAATGATGGAGGGGTGGAGTCATTACACGTAATCTACAGATAGGGAATTCTAGGTTTGTTTGTCTGTACAGGGTTTGTGTCTGTCTGTTATCCCTTGGAACAAAACAATTAGAAACGGAACTATGAATCTATGGAGTGAATTAAAGAGGATGAGAAGGATTGAAGCTGAAATTGCTCCTGTAAATATATATAAATCCTATTCTATCTGCTTTATACCAGAGATATTTAGGATTTCTATTATTCCAGCGGTACTGACCCTGTATCCATGTATTCCTGAATTCCTGAATCCCTGAATCCCTGTATCCCTGTATCCCTGAATCTCTGTATCCCTGTATCCGTGTATCCCTGTACCCTTATATCCCTGTATCCCTGTATCCTCTGTATCCCTGTATCCCTGTATCCTTGTATCCCTGTATCCCTGTATCCCTGTATCCCTGTATGTATCCCTGTATTCCTGTATTCCTGTATCCCTGTATATATCCCTGTATCCCTGTATCCCTGTATCCCTGTATCCCTGTATCCCTGTATCCCTGTATCCCTGTATACCTGTATCCCTGTATATATCCCTGTATCCCTGTATCCCTGTATCCCTGTATCCCTGTATCCCTGTATCCCTGTATCCCTGTATCCCTGTATCCCTGTATCCCTGTATCCTACCTGTATCCTTGCTTCTGGTAACCCTATTTTCTCCGCCAATCTTTCCCGAGCAAACACATCAGGGTAGTGAGTCCTCTCAAATTCTAGAGTATTATTATTATTATCATTATCATTATCATTATTACTATAAACTAATGCTTGTAGCAGTGATAATTCTTTCTTGTTATCATTTTCAACATTACTTTTAATTTTGATTGTATTTCTAGTGCATTGTGGTGTATTTGTCATTATCATCGATTATTAATAGATGGTCTAATTTGATCAATTATGATGATTATGATGATTTTATTTTCATTAGTAAGACAAACTATTGATTATATTTCACCTTTTTCCAACTGTTCAATCTGTTCATTTGTGAAAGAAGTTCTATTTCTCTGCAGCTTCCGTTTTAACCTTAATCTAAACATGTTAATTTTGTTTAAAAAAAAACATTTTTAAAATATCTTTTTAAGATATTCACGATATGTTGTTGTTAGTATTAGTATGTCTAAATTGTACAATCCAGGACAGAAAGTTAGGTCCGTACGTGTAAATGTACATGGAGGTACGATAGGTCGGGTCAGGTCTAGTGAATGTAAGGCAAGAAAAGTAGGTTGGGTCGGTACAAGTGAATGTAGGCTGGGTCGGTACTGGCTAATGTAAAGAATGCAAAGCAAGCCAGGTCAGTGCCAGAGATTGCACATGCCTGTACAGTAAGGTCGGGTCAGTACCAGTGAATGTACAGCTCTGTACAGTGCACAGTAGGGAGGTTCAAGGTACTCGCTAATGTACAGGCATGTAAAGCAGGTGTTGTCAGTACCAGTAAATGTACAGGCAAATAGAGCAGGCCGGGTCGGTACTTGAAAATGTTACAGGCAAGTATTGTATAGGACGGGTTGGTACTAATACATGCTAGTAGAGCAGGCCAGGCCAGGCCAGGTCGATATGGTGTCTGGTACATCATGTCGGTTCGGTACCAGTAAATCCAAGTAAAAAAGAGTTGTTATAGGTTTATAAAGTGCTTGTACTTGGCTATGATGGGAAAAATAAGTTAAGAATGAGTTAGAATACCTGAGTTGAGAATCCTCATCAGCAGAAGAGTTATGTTCTGAGTTACCATCACTCAAAGCATCATTTAGACCTTCACTTCCGTAATCATGGAAGGAAGCAGCGTCAGAGAAATCTAAACAATAAATAATGACTTCATTATTATTTCATTGATTTATCTTTTGATTGATTGATTAATTCATTGATTTATCTATTGATTGAATGATTTATTTATATAATGGTTGATTAATTTATTTATCTATAGATTTATTGATTTATCTAATGATTGATTTATTTATCTAATGGTTGATTTATTTAATTATCTATTGATTGATTAGTTTTTTTTCTAATAATTAATTGATTTATTTATCTAGTAATTGATTGATTTATCTAATGATTTATTTATTTATCTTTTGATTTTTAACATTTTTAATTTTTTTATTTTAGTTTTTAACAATATGTATAAATTAAATAGATGAGGGTCAAAGCAATTAAACAGGGTGCTCACACATCTGCACACACCCTGTCACAGTTCTGGCTGTACTTCATTCTCTGCACTACACTCTTGTTTTCCTTTTCTGCTTACATTTTCCATTATGTTCTTGGTTAAATTTTGAAAGAGAAGTTTAATGAACGTCCCGAAAGCCACCAATTTGTTTTTGGTTCTGGAACTTTGTTTTGGACACACTGTTCCTTATACTCTACACTTGGACACACTGTTCCTTATACTTTACACTTGGACACACTGTTCCTTATACTCTACACTTGGACACACTGTTCCTAATACTCTACACTTGAAATCCAGTGAATATATTATATGTGTTTTATTTTGCAGACTAGGCATGTCTTGCTTTCGTTATTTCATTAACAGGAATGCTTTTTCCTCTTTTTCATTACAGCTGATCAAACGGTTTTTAAATCAGATGGGAAGGATGGAGCCTGGGTGGGTGTTGATTTATCTACTGATTAGTTTTATATTTATCAACTCATTGTTTGATTAATGAAAACAATGATTAATCTATTGATTGATTGATTAATTGAATTATTCATCTTATGATTGTTTGATTTTTTATTGGTTTCTAATGGTTGATTTGTATATTTATATATTGATTGATTGATTGCGTTATTTATCTAATAATTGATTGATTTAATGATCTATTGATTGATTGATTTATTATAAATCTAATGATTGATTTATATATTTATTAATCTATTGATTTATCTATTTATTCATATAATGATTGATTGATTCAATAATCTATTTATTAATTTATCTTTTCATTAATTGATTTCAAAATGTCTATCTATTCATTTACATATTAAATAATTGATTTATCCTATCTATCAATGATTGATTGACTGTTTAAAGTTTCTAACCTGGTTTTTTATCCTCTTGAATGTCTCTAGACTGGAATGGGTGTGTCAAGGCGGGGTGAGTGGGTGGAGCAGAGTGTAGGCCAAGGTGGGAGGGAGTAGGCGTAGCTCCATACCACGCCCACCCAGCTCCGCCCCCGTTAAACATTCTAAGTTTATCATAAACATTGACTTTAGTAACAGAATCTACGTAATTCCCCCCTCCTAGCCTCACTCTATTCTAAATTTGGGTAATGGCGTCCAATGAGGTATAACCAACTAACCAGTAATGGAAGGATAAATATCACCAAGAGAATACCAATATAACTCTAAATACCCCCATGGGGGAAGGTGGGAGAGGGTGGGGGAAAACAGGGAATTGTGGGAATTTTATCGTTACCGTTTACCATCAATAGATGATGCTTATATACCAATATTCAGATAGAGATACTTCCGGTCGAAAGATTGGGTGAAGAGGAAGGAGGGAAGAAATTGGGTAGCAAGGTTGCTTTGTGTGTGAAGGGGGCAGGGGGGAGGTAACCGTAACTTACTGGACTGTGCAAAAGAAACAATATAAATTTGCAGAAAATTTAAAACTTTGCAAAATTCCATTTATTTTGAAATCTCCGACAGGGCAAGCTGAGGTGTATTGGAGTGAACTGATATTATATTTATGTGCAAGCAGAAAACATAAATATTTTTAAACAAAAGTTTAAACTTTAAACGGACTGATTTCTTAAGAAACCTTTCTTTGTTAAACTATTTATAACTTACTACTGAGTGGTTTAAAACGTTTGGTAAACTTAACTTCAGCTGACCCTCCATTTACAGAATGTCTTGTACGATTCACATGTATCCTTAAAAGCGTTGTCTGAATCCATGTTTATAATTTTAAAAACTGATTATTCTCATTTGCGAATTTTCTGCAAAAATTACTTAATCATTTCTACTGCAGGAAAATATGTAGGAATAATTCCAAGATATAGGTTTCAATGGGAACGTTTGTGAATAGGGCGAACCCCTCCTTTAAATAAGGGTCCCTTGAAGTTAGGTTTCTTTGATAAACAACAACAAAATATTTTAACGACTTTTTTCAACTAATCCTTTTGACTTTTCCATTGTATATAAAGTGGATAAGACCCTAAATATTTGAAATATAATAATTATAATAACTATTCTGAGAATTCTTCTATGTTAATTTTAATTCAATCCAACCTCTAAATCCCTGCACTAACCCCTAAATTTCAATCCTAATCCCCCGAATTCCTAATGTATCCCTTCCAATTCAGCATCTTTATTCCAGGGGCGTCAAAAAAATTTAAACATTTAAAAAAACTAAATTTATTGAGACTAAAAAATTACCTTTCTCCTGAAATTTGTTTTAAAAATATCTATAATTACAAAAAAATTTAGATGATTTTGCGCCCCTGGGCCCAGATTTAACCGGACAAAAAAGTTGAATTGTGAACTAGTTGTGCGTAGAGAAAAGCTGATAATCATCTTTATATTCAACCATCAAAATATATTTTTATTCCTATTCTCATTTTTACAATGATTTATATTGTAACAATTTAATCGATATCTTATTTAATTCGCTTTGGTGAAATCACGCAAAAGTAAATTCAACCTATATGAACCATAAAGTCTGGCCGCGTCAACTTTGTTGCACCGGCTAGTCCTGTCCATAGAGCCAGATACAGNCGTATCATAGTCTTCCAGTTTATCTATCTTAACCTAAATTAATATGGAAAAGTATAATCACGTTACGGGAGGTTGCTATTTCCAGAAAAAAGGGGGATATAAGTCCAGAAAAACTATTTATATGTTTTCATCTTAAAAAAGTAATTACGAACAATTTGCAATGGGATCTAAAGTAAGTATTAGAATTCTTGTTGATGATGGGGAAAAATTCCCCTGTCCTTGGTTTCTTGCCGGAGAAATCCCCCTAAGTTTAGTTTCCGTATTCCGGAAGTAAAGATCATTTGGGTGCTCCCTTTCTCCCTCCCCTCTCCATCCTCCCTGCTTCCCTTGTATAAGCGAACTAAACGATCAAAATATCCAAAGCGTTTTTGTTTGTCACTACATTACAGAAATAAATTATAAAACTGTAAAAATTTAATATTACTTATTTTAAAAACAGAATCTGTCCCTTTTTTATATTTTTTTTTTCATGCAAATTTGCAAATATTGATGTCGATATAAACCGCTTAAGACAGAGGAGAGAGTTGAGCTGATCCGTACATTTAAAAGTTCCCTACCCTGAACCAAAAAACTTTTGAAATAGATTCCCTGAAAGCTTTGTTTATCTAGAAATTGTGCTGCACATTAATTATTTAAAGAATTTTATTAGTTTTTTTTGCAAATTTTCACTTTTAACCGATGTGTTATAACTTCAAAAAGATATTTATGCCTTAAAAAGTTTCCAGTATAAAACCATTTCTTGAAATATCAACATAAATGTTTAATATATGTTTCAAGAGGGCAATATACAGTGTTTGTAGTACATTGATCAACAACCCCACTTATAGTACACTTATACTTATTCTCTAGTCTAGAATTTACAAAGAAAATCCTTTGAACAAATATGAAATTTAACAATACATATTTCTATTTATAGATAAACAGATAAATAGACATTCTTATCCATCTATATACTTTGCTTGTATCTTTGTTTGTGACCAATAAACGTCAAAAGGAATGAACCAATAGGGTCCAATTTTGTTGTGGGACCTGACATGATCCCAGGGAAGGGGATGGTCAGAATTAAAAGAAGTTCGAAGCCTAGTAACTCAAATAAAGCTATGATGAGTATATAAGAATGCAATAAAAGAAAAAATTGTTTACAAGAAAAAAATGATTTGGAAAATACTGTTTTCAAGATTTTTTTTTCATTTCTTAAAATCTTAGAAATGTCAAAAAGTTTCCTGACAAATATTCTTTAATTTAAAAATAAATTTCTGTTTCCAAGCCGCTGGATTTCCAAGGCAATTCTCAATCTGTTGGATTTCCCATTCTTTCCCAATCTCCTTGGATTATATTCACCAAGTTCAATTTAAATTTGAAAGATAGGACTAAAAGTCTACAGGGTGTCTCCATAAACATGTCTTGACGAATTTTTAGCATAATGTCTTGTCATAAACCATTAACTATTAGTGTTTATTTTCTCATTTGCAGAAGCATACTAATATTTTAATTGTTGCGTTTCATGTTTTCTAAGACACCCTGGATCGTTCGAATGACTCTTAATTTGCTACAAGGTTCGATATCATTTAAAAAGATTTTCAATTTTTACGTTTCAGATTGTTGGCTACATAACTAAACATTATTTGCAACAAAAAAAGACATTCTCCCAAGTCTGCACAGTAACACTGTTAACAAACAATTGTAATGATTTCCTTATTCATTAAAAACCAGACAAAAATTAAAATTCCTTCCACAACAAACGAAAACGATGTTTTTTGTAATCACGTCCTTTAACAATTTCGGAATAAGACCTAACGATCATATTATCCTTTAACAATCCCGGAACAAGACAAAACGATCATACTATTCTTTAACAATCCCAGAGAAAGACCTAACGATCATATTATTCTTCAACAATCCCGGGACAAGACCTAACGATCATATTATCCTTCAACAATCCCGGGACAAGACCTAACGATCATATTATCCTTTAACAATCCTTGGACAAGACCTAACGATCATATTATCCAAGAAAAATAAAAAGGAAAGTTTTTTTTCCAAAATGAAAAAAGTATCGGTTCTTTCTCTAAATTATAAAGGTCAGATAATAAACTTTTTGTTTTAAATTATGGAATAAAAGTGCTAATTTACTTACACTTGGAACATTGTCACTATTGCAGATACCCTCTGCTAGAAGTCTGTCTCTAAAAATAGAAATAAAAAATTAAATCTTCTTTTAGTTTTGTTTTTCAAGGTAAAAATAATTGTTAAAATTAATCAGCGGAATGAAATATTTCATGTTCCATCAGAGCCCGTCGTAAAGGGTAAGTAAGCGAATACATTTTCATGGGAAAATGCACATTGCAATCAATTAAATTTTCAATTATGTTTAACATGTTTTTATGTTTAAGAACAGTCCCTTTATTCACCTAATTTCCCAGGCAAATATTGAGGGGCACTCTCTCTTATAATCAGATATTTTGTTGACAACGCCAGGGGTAGCTACTCGAGGTTTAGAGCCTCCGATAGCTCGAGGTTTAATAGATCCTGTCTCATAATACCTATTATTATTATTATTATTATTATTATTATTATTATTATTATTATTATTATCATCATTAATATTAGTTTAGTTTTTTGTATTGTTCTTTTTACCTTCCAAGTATTTTTGAAACGCATCCGTTAGAAACTTGAAGTATTCTAGAGATATCACAAGGTCTGGCTCCACTATGCGCTAATTCAACTATTTTCTGTCTGGTGGAGTCAGGTAGAGGACGACCGTTTACATAAACCCCTCCTAGCTGGTTTACTCCACTGTGCCCTGACAAAAGGAAGTTTTAGTTAAAAGGTGCCATTAACGATTTACAACAGGAGCCGTATTGTTTTACAGTGGGATCCATGACGACGTTTAATGTTTCTAACGTTTCTTGAGTCGTCATCCTCTTTCACAGTTTTTGGATACCACTGTAAAAAGTCGAATTTATCTTAGTCATTTTTTTTAATAATCTTATTTTAAATCCATGAAAGGTCTTTTTAAAAAGATAACTTTTTATTTAAAAAGAGCTGAATAGTTTTAACTTTGAAAAGATGGAATTTAATAAAAAGAGGATTAACCGGGGTTTAATAAAAAAATAAATCTTTTAAAATCTTCCTATTCATTAAATATTTTAATCTCTAATATTCCCATCAACTTCATGAGAATTAGATTTTTATTTATATCTATATTGTGAAAAAAGTACAATAGTAATAAATTTTTGAAATCCGCGAAAATTGTAACAAAAATCTGTCAACGTTTCAAAATGTTTATGCATATGAGTGTAATTTTTGTTACCTGAATCTGAGGTTCTGTATGGGGTAAAATCAGCGATCGTACTTTCTGAAAAAAAATAAAAATTTTCCTTATTCAGTGATTTCGATTTTTTCTTAAAAAGGACCATTTTCGGAAATCAAACCTTGAAATGAAAGTGTCATTTTGAAGCCGGATTCTATTCCATCCAATCACGTTTACAGATCTGAAATTAAACATATTTATAATGTGTAATGGTCCTTTTTAAACTTTTCGTTTGCGTTCTACTTTTCAGCGCCAACTTTCAACATTGAATACCAAATTATTTAAAATATATCCGACCAATCTCAACCTTTTTATAATAGATTCTGGTTTGCAACGGTGCTCTTTTGTAAATTTTTACAAATATCCCCCCCAATAAACCTTCTAACGTCCCCCTCCACAAAATTTTCCTGACATTTTAATAAAGGTAAGTCAAGCGTAAAATGGAAATGATCTTGGAAATTTTGTTTATTTTATCTGGAAAAATGTAAACTATATTCTCTAAAATCTCATCTTCTGTTGTAAAACAAATGGAGCTTTTATAAATATAAATGTATTTACGAGTACATTAAATACATTACATCTACCTACAGCATACAATTTAACGACTTGCTGACAAAATTTTTGTATCAAAATAGACATTCTTGGCGCTTTGTGCCCCCCTACATTTCATTGAACTCGCAAAAAATTCTATTTTCTCATCCCTATATCTTAGCAACCTGATGGTCAAAACCTTGTATATTTCAAATTTCGACTAATCAATCAAGCTGCTTAAATGGACTATAGACGTAATTTCAAGTGGTTCTCTAATAAAAAAATAAAAAAAGTGTCGTGTCTGATTCACAATCCAGTACCCTAAAAACCATTTTCTGATCAAGGGTCTGAGAAAAACGAGTTGAGAAAATAAAGTAATGAGATGTGACAAGAACGGAACTGATCGTATTACCAGGTTATTGGAGAACCCACAATAGTGACTGGTGGGCGTGTCCCAGGGAGGGGAGGGGAGGGGAGGTAACGCCCCCTCTCAAGGGAATACTCAGTCTCACGCTTTCAACAGCTATTGGTTACATTCTTCTTTTCTTTATTAACAATCTCCATTTTTTTAACATAACGACATTGGCAATTTTAAATTCTTTTTTAAGTTTTTCGTTCAAATTTGGCTAATTTTCACTATACTTTGGTTTTGTACAGGAAAAGTAACAGCNAGACAATACGTTCCTAGTAGATACAGGGTGTATATACAATACGTTCCCAGTAGATACAGGGTGTATAGACAATACGTTCCTAGTAGATACAGGGTGTATATACAATACGTTCCCAGTAGATACAGGGTGTATAGACAATACGTTCTTAGTATATACAGGGTGTATATACAATACGTTTCTAGTAGATACAGGGTGTATAGACAATACGTTCCCAGTAGATACAGGGTGTATATACAATACGTTCCTAGTAGATACAGGGTGTATCTTTTTTTTGGCCGAGTTATACTAGCTGTGAAGTACAAAAAGAGTACAAATGTAAAATCAAAAATGAGATAATAAAGCGATGTCTGCGCAACTCTAGCAGACAAAGTGTTTTTGGAATGAAGAAGGTCGGTTAGTTCTTTATCCATTCGCACAAATTCTTGTTTTTTGAAAATATATTAAATAATTTCATCTTAATTGTAAATTCAAGCATTTTTTAATTTTAAAAACTCTAAAATTGATATTTTGGCCCACAATCAAAAACTATAAATACTTATTTGAGACCCCTGGCCTATTATTTGTAGCTTACTCTAAATAAAAAGTGTTATTTAAAGTAAAACTACAGTTAAGGAAAATAACAAGTACAAAAAGTGTTAACAGCTACCATCTACTTTAATGGTTTTGCATTAACAGTAATTTTTGAAAGCCGAAAAGTTTGTAAATGAAAACAGTAGTTAAAAGGGGAATAAACATAGGAAGGAAGGATACAGGAGAAAATGGAAGGATGAATGAATAGCAATGAATTAAAGGAGAAAATTGAAGGATGAATGAATAGCAATGAATTAAAGGAGTTATATCAGCGTCTTTGCACCTTGTCAATTATTCTGAACAACAACCAAACAATTGATTCACTTTCTATCTATCTATCTATCTATCTATCTATCTATATATCTATCTATCTATCTATCTATCTATCTATCTATCTATCTATCTATCTATCTGTCTTAGTTTATCTGTAGGTTTAAGTCTGATAAAGGATTATCAAGGACACAAAGCCTACAAGTAATACTTATTTGTAATTTGAGACAGCCTTAAGTATAAACAGTGTTTAAAGAGTTGTTTGTAATTTATAGTTTTATTTATTTTAGTTTGAAGGTTTGTTGGTCAACGCTGTTTCTCTGCTAGTTTGTTGAACTATATCATAGTTTGTCGGGGTGTTTGTTTGAAGTTTGTTGGTCCATGCTGCTTCTCTGCTTGTTTGTTGGACTATATAGTTTGTCGGGTTGTTTGTTTGAAGTTTGTTGGTCTTACTAAAAGCTATTGTCCGCTAATCAAAGGTTTGGAAGTGTGAAATACATTAAAATTCTTCCAATATCCAGTAGACATAGAGAACATAGAGCATAATCAGAACATAGAGAACATAGAGCATAGTCAGAACATAGAGAACATAGAGCATAGTCAGAACATAGAGAACATAGACAATGGTCAGAACATAGAGAACATAGAGCATATTCAGAACATAGAGATCATAGAGCATATTTTGAATATAGAGAACATAGAACAGAAAATAGAAAATAGAAAATAGATTTGGTTCAGAAAATAGATATTAAAGATAATAATATTAAACATAGAAATAATTTAGACCATAGAAAACAAAGAGCACATAAATATTTAGAGAAACCTGTTTAGCGCAGAGCACATAAGACAAGTTGACCACAAAATGAAATCGACCGAGGTTATAATGCAAGGAAAGTTATTTCAGAAGTGTACGCATCTTTTGTACTGCAGTGTGCTGTCTCTGAGCGGTAATGTAAACACAAGACGGATGGCACAGCCTGACATGGGATCCATCATTTACATAAAAAATCAATGAAATATTCTGGTCATAGGAAACTATTATGTCAATTATCAAAATTATCAAAATTAAATGCTTTTATCCTCCTAAGATTCTAAACGAACACTGAATGCATCTATTCTTGTTTACAAATTCCGCCCAGAGAGAACTGGTTTCAATATGTACGCAAAGTATATGCAACTTCAATTAACTTTCCTTGCAAAAAATGGACCAAAAGAAATTATTAAAGACAATCTGGAGGTATAAAGCTATACAAATTAATAATTAAATTTAAAAAATAATTAGTTTGACACTTAGAAATGAAGATGGATAACCTTTAACATGAACGGACAGAATAAGATTCACTGTACCGTGTATACCCGTCTGGAAACCAATGAAGAACTAACTTTGAAAACAATATTAGTTTATAAAATATACAAGTGCGGATATATTGATATTTTTAGATATTTGCGATAATAATTTTTTGTAGAAATTTACAGTGATTATTTGATCGTATCATAGTCTTCCAGTTGTTCAGGTCTTTCTGTAATTATCCAGGATTCAATTAAATCTATACAATTCAAGTGTTTTGTAAACCTAACCTCTAATTTTTTAGAAAAGGTTAAAATATCGAAATGTGCATGAATGATATATTTTCATAAATTCTACTGTTTTTCCCCCCGAGGATGTCATACATTTTTGAAATATTAAACTATGAATTCTATTAGATACAATTGTTAAAAATCTAAGGTTTACACCATCATGCTGTAAAAACGTATTGGATAGAATATTTAAGTTTGTTCATTTCAGCAGATTCAAGCCTCTTATAGGGACTATAAGCGTAATTTCAAGTGACCCTCAATGCAAAGATGGCACTGTCCGATTCACCCGAGGAAAACAGGAATTATCAGAGTTAAACCTTCCACATTATTAATCAGATAAAGGGTTCAAGGGTACCATTGTGAATCGAGTAACGCTATTTTTGAATAAAGCGTCAATTCAAATTACGCTTCCAGTCCATTTAACTCACTTGAAACTAACCAGGGCTTAGTATTCATTGGGATATAATGTGTCATTTAAATCAATTAAGCATAACCTAACATGTACAATTATAGCTTATTACTTATATAAACTAATTGCCTGAAACATTGAAATAACCATTAATGATCGATTTAAATCAAATCAATGCATTTATAAGGCCCAACTTCATTTATCTCAAGGTTTGACAGTTTTGAAGGGTATAATCTTTTACTCTTTCAAATCCAAAGAGAATAGTTTAGTATAGAGTGGAATTTAGTCAAAAAAAAGTGTAAACCGCCATTTTGTTGTACGGTTACCATACTGCAAGTATACTTCACAGATTTATGCAATATAACCTTCCAGGCCATGGAACATATTTTTATAGAAAAAATTGTTCATGAAAATTATTTAATTTTCTCAAAATCATCTTGATCTTTAAACTTCTTTTCAGACTCAAAGGGACTGAACATACCGAGAGATTGTTTTATTTCCCTTCTGTTCTAATCTCTGTTCTTTGGCCTAATCTTCAAATGGTCCCTTACAATATGGTTTTGTATTTAGTAAGAGGGTACTCAACACACCATATAGATATCCTACACACACACACACACCCATCTATCTACGGTCACTAACATACCATATATCAGTTTTAGGATTATAGAAAGAGTTTTATAGATAAAGAAGCAGTATATAGGGTTTAAATAATCTATTTAATATCAGATTTCTCGCAAAAGAAACCTTTTAAAAATAAGTTGCAAAAAGTTAATTAACAAGCATTCAAAACTATAGCTTTTACCAGTATTCCCTAATAAGTATTTTTGTACACCCGTATCCCCCCCTCCCCCCATCTGTATCACCCAACACAATGAGATCAGTCTACTGTAAGCAATATCTCCGAATATCAAATATGAAAGAATATATCCATTGATTTCTCTGCGCGTCTATGATGAATTCATTTGGCTCTAGCGCGCATAATTTAGCGCGCCCAGCAAAAAGTCTGCAAATTATTGACATAATTTTTTTCTGCGTATATTTATCAATTTTGATGAAAATATCGTTATTGAGCTTTAAAACTTTAGGGTGTTTAGCAATTGCATCATCTCGAAAAAAACTTCAAAGGATTTGAGTCTTTGTCACAAACTCAAATTTTCTAATCCCTATATCTTTGCAATCCAATGCTGTAGACCTTAGATACTTCAAACTATGAATTCTGGTAGATCAAATAATCAAGTTTGAAATATCAAAGTTTGCATCAAGTTGCTAAGATATAAGGATTAGAAAATTTGAGTTTGTGACTAAGACTCAAGTCCTTAGTGCGAAATTATAGATAGATACGTCTCTAATTTTAATTTTAATTTTAAGCACAGTTATTTTAAACATTTATCAAATTAAAATGTTTTTTTTCTTTATTATTCTTTTTAACTGATAGTATGAAAGATTTCAATTTATAAACGTGAAATTTACTTGAATACGCCGTCAAATTATCATTATATCTACATATATGTACAAATATAAAAAAAAATGTAGAAAAGTTATTGATATATGCATACAAATATACACTGTTGTGAAGGCAAGTGTAAACATTACCATAAATTACTGATGGTCTTCAATACATACAACCTCATTGGAAATATAGAAAAGAAATTGTATATTATGTACATGTTATGTACAGGGTGTATATTATGTACATGTTATGTACAGGGCAAATCAATGTATTTCTGAACATAAATAGTAAATGTCATTTACATATATTTCCAAAACTTTAAACTTGAATAATATAGATTTTGGCGTCCACCATTTGAAAGGAAATTTTTAGAAGACATATTTAATTCCAATGAATGAAAAAAAACAGTTTAAAATGGAGACTTTTTAAAGCAAGAGCATAGAATCAGTTTTTGTTGAAAAAAGTACAGTACGAGAAATGGAAATATAAAGCTGCCAACACGAGTAAAAAAAGATTCTTTTGGCTTTTATTTTGAAAATCTGAAACACCCTGTTCGAAAGACGTATAACTGTATATATTTTGTATACAAAACAAGAATATATAAATTATGTATCCTATATATCACTCTGGAGATATATAGATATTTTTCTCGTTTCTCCCTCTGTACGTATATATATATATATTTCACTGATATATTGTTATTTTATTTCATAAATATGTCTTATATAATAGTATACTTTCAATTAATAAAAGACTTGACTTTATAGGAAAAAAAAGATGAAGAAAGAGGGGGTATGCCGGAGGGGGGGGGGGGGGGTAGGAAAAGCGATGATATGAAAAGGGGCAATGTTAACGAATTAAATATATAATTGTTTTATTATTTTTCAGACCTACCGGAGACGGATTAAAATTCGGCAGGACAAAATCACAAACGGCTGACCGGATTTAATTCTAATCCCGGATTAAAATTGCGGATTTCTAAGGGATCGGCGGGGAATGGACTAAACCCAACTAAAATATTCTTTGTTTCACGTCGAGGGGGATGGTTTTCCGCCATTGACTGCCGCCGGAAGCTGTGGCGGCAAGTGGCCGCCATGCTTCCACTGCACTGGTTATGTGTTAAGAACTCAAGCATACGATGGGGGTTCAAGGCTACGCCAATTAAAGCGTAAAATAAAGGTCAATTACGCTGCATTTACATTTATCATTCTATTCTAATCCGCTCTCACCTTTATCTATTAGAGTCTATATTTATATAGTACATTTTTTCCAGACAAAGGAATATCTTATTTTACAACAATTAAAAATTACAAGATTCTTTTTATTAAGTTTGACATTTCAAATTTTATCCAACAATTTAAAAGAAACTGGTGGTTTCTTTTAAAAGTAAAGGTTTTTTTCAATTATTTTTTTCATAAAATACATTTTAATTAACATGAAATACTATTTAGCCTCATAAATCGACTGTAGTTCTTCAGTTATGAACTTCTTTTTTACCATCCAACCATCCAACCATCCAACCATCCAACCATCCAACCATCCAACTATCCAACCATCCAACCATCCAACCATCCAACCATCCAAACATCCAATGATCCAACCATCCAACCATCCAACCATCAACCATCCAACCATCCAACCATCCAACCATCCAACCATCCAACCATCCAACCATTCAACTATCCAACTATCCAACCATTCAACCATCCTTCCAACCAACGATCAAACCATCCTTCCGATCAACCATCCAACCATCCAACCATCCAACCATCCAAACATCCAACCAACCATCAACCATCCAACCATCCAACCATCCAACCATCCAACCATCCAACCATCCAACCATTCAACTATCCAACTATCCAACCATTCAACCATCCTTCCAACCAACGATCAAACCATCCTTCCGATCAACCATCCAACCATCCAACCATCCAACCATCCAAACATCCAACCATCCAACCAACCATTTAATCATCCGACCATCCAACTATCCAACCATTCAACCATCCTTCCAACCAACGATTCCAACCATTCAACCATCCTTCCAACCAACGATCCAACCATCCTTTCAATCATCCGACCATCCAACCATCCAACCAACCAACCATTTAATCATCCGACCATCCAACCAACCAGCCATCCAACCATCCAACCAACCAGCCAACCAGCCATCCAACCATCCAACCATCCAACCATCTAGCCATTTAACTATCTAACTATTTAGTACTGATCATTCGAATGACTATTTTTTTTTTGTTGAAAAGTTTTTGAGTATATACATTATCATACTAGTATAGCTGCTTTGTGATTGAAAAATTCCCCCTGTGATTTAATAACTCCCCCCTCTAGTAACAATTTTACAAACGAGAGATAATCTTGTAACATTCCTCCTAATCTAATCTAATCTAATCTAATCTAATCTAATAATAATAATTTAATATTTTCACTTACACAAGAATACAAATATCATTTATCCAGTTGTATTGATACATTTACTTTAAACATAATACCAATTCATTCATTCCCTTATTTTTTCATTAGCTTTCAGCCTATACCCCCTTTCATTTTTCCTTAGTTTTCAGCTTTCAGCTTTCATTTTTCCTTGGATCAATTTTAAAAGAAAAAATTATGCCAATCATTCACTTGAAATTACGTCTACAGTCGCTTTAAGCCCTAATATTTGCCCCCTCTTTATCTTACTCTTTTCATTCCCTCCCGATTAAAACGCAAGCTATATAACACCAAACATAATACAAAACTCCCCATTGGCAATTTTGATCAAATTCCTCGAAATCACACTAAATCAAATAATTCGAAATTCCTAAATATTGTCAAAAATGCTATTAGGGTTCATCCTACATCAATTTAGACCCCATTCCCCCCCCCTCACATATTTTATATTTAACTTTGAAAGACAAATTTTGTACAAAAAATCCCAGCAAATACATTTAAACTTTATGATGAATGTTAAAATCTTTTTTGTAGACATAACTTTAAACAGACTTACAGACAAAGCTGTATTTTAAGTAATTAATTTCGTTTTTTGAAATAACCTGAATGAGACCACCATTCCCCCTTTAACCACCCCCCCCCCCCCCCCATCCCCCCAAATCGATATTATTTATGTGTTTCATCGTGTGTATCTTTTTCATGTTTATTCCAAGACAATCAGAGGTTTGATTATGTATAAAACACAGATGTGGTGTGACGATTGTATGATGTATACAGAACATGATAAAATAGAGAATCTAACATAAATACTTTGCTCAGAGATACAAAAATTTGTTTCCAAATTTTAAAGGTCTCACTAATAAAGAAATATAAAAACACATACATGTAAAAATAATAATATTCTCAGATATTTTTAATAACTATCATTTATATTTAGAGGTCTAGGATGAAATCTTTAAGATTTTAATCTTATCAATTTTAAAGACAAAACATATAATTATATAATGATTATTTCAAAAATAAGTCAAACTAATTACATAGAAAATAAAAAGAAAAAGAGTAAAGTTGTAATGTTATAACATGAAAAGTCATTTTCGAGAATTCAAATTTAAAACTTCAATTTGTTTTAAAACGAAGATTTTAAATTCGTAACCTTAACTTATAAAAGATATAATATGTAAGCACCAATTCTTAAGTTTTATAAAACTTATAATTGATAAAATTTTTTATTTGATAGGCCAGGCCGGGGTTTGTTGACGATCAAGTAAACCTAAATTTAAAAAGTTACAATCCAAATTAACGAAAATGGAGATATCCTTGTATTTCTAACGTATAGCTTTTTCGTTTTTACTCCGGGTTTAAGGACACAGATCACTGTAAACTAGACAGAAGGACAACACTGGTCACTCTTGTATGCCGAGTCCATTAGCGCCTGATCCAATCAGGGTTCAGTTATTTGTTTGTTGTCTATTCTGAACCAAAAGAAATAGTATGACGGAAACATCTATCTTTTTATCTCATTGTCCAATTAGAGTTATGCATCTTTCAATAGGTGCGATCAGTAAATGGAAATATTTACTTCTACTGAAGCTTTAGTGACGGTACAACTTTATGACCTATGAGCTCCTCAAGCTTTGATTTTATGCACAAGTATTAGAAAAGCAAATTTATTGCGTGACATATTAGAAATTATAGATCTTTTCGATAACTCTTCAATTTTAGAAGTTACGATTGAACACATAAAAGGTTTAGATTTTATGTGCAATTTTCTTTAGTTTAACGTGAGATGTGAATTAGACATATGAAACTTTAATCTTCCCTGAAACTACGTATTGAAACTTTGCCGACAATCTTTAATACCCTGCAAGGTCAATATTCCAACCTAATGCAGTGATCACAGAATGGACTGACATTCAAACATTGGTTGAACTCCAGCTGATAACAGTTTCTACAAACTCCCCAGAGTTGAACGCTGATGCATTCATCGAATCATGGAAGGCCAGCAGTTCCACTAAAGGTAATAAAATAGTCTCGTTTATGTTAGGAATTTTTTTTTATCATTATTCCAAACCAGAATAGATAACACTAATCTAAAATTTTACAAACCGGTTCTCAACCTTACAACATTAAAATTTGTAACAATACATACTCAAGTTAAAACCACACAATCTTGATCACAACAATGTTTCAGGTTCCAAGATAGCCAAGGATGCAGCCCTCCGGCTAGCGATCGCAGCTAGCCCATCTGCCTCCGCTCTGACAATCGAGGTTCAGTCCCTGCCGGCCGCAGCTGCTGTTCTCAACAGCCACCCTCTCCTCAGCCAGCCGTCGACTCCTACGGTCCGGTTGCAGGCGATTCCCACAGCCTGTGGTTTTTTTCGTGAAAAGGGTCTGGTAGGCCCCCGCCCTACTTTCTTCATCTTTGACGACAAAGAGTTGTTCATACAGAACCTATCTCAGAACCAATCTAATATTTGCTCAGGTACAAAATAATACTCCGTTAATTAACTTTAGTTTATCCTAATTAGAGAAAAATGGAAGGAAACAGTTTTTTTTAATTTTTGAAAAGAAAATTTTTTACTTTACCACCTCGCAAGGATAATTCCAAAAAACCGTAATTCCAGGCTCAAGCATATCCTAGATAGTTTCTGACCAGTTCTTGGATCCATTCAATTTTGATGAGGATCCGGATCCTGGATCCGCACTACAAAATAAATAAATAAATAGATCCGGATCCAAATCTGGATCAGGATCCGGATCCAGGTTATTTCTTTAAGATTTACTGAATTTTTTTTCTCGACAAAAAATTTCAAATTTTGGTTTCATTTTTCGCTTATTTTATACTAAAACTTGATGAACCATTCAGAAAGGAAGAAACTTTTAATAATCTCTCTTTTCAAAAGTTCAGATTTGGTGTTTGGGAGAAAAAAGATTTTTTTTGCAAATTTTGGTTGATATTTTACCCCTTGGGTCCGGATCCGTGGATCCGCATATTTTGCGGATCTGGATCCGGATCCAGCAAGCTAAAATCTTGGGGATCCAACGGATCCGGATCCTGAACACAGTTTTTCTGACTCTGACCCGGTTTTCAGTATCAGGAGACCAGCTCCGGATCCTGGATCCGCACTGAAAAAATTTTAAAAAAAGAAAAACATTTTTCCTCAAAATTTGTAAATAAATTTCTTTTCACAGGAAAATTTTTTTCGTATTTGCTTCATTTGGTATTTTGCTCTACTTGATAAACATTACAAAACCAAAAGGAAAAGATCTGTTCTCCTTGATCAACAGCCAAATTTAAAATTCCTCAAAATCTAAACAGACTTCTTTCTTCACAAAAATAAAAAAAAAATTTTCTTTTCTTATTTAATCCCATTTGGTATTTTGCCCAACTTGATAAACACTTAACTCCAAAAAATCCTTTTCTCCCTGTACACTATTCAAGTCTTGAGCCAAAAGCAAACAAAATTTTTTTTCAAAAAATTTTCTCAATTTCTTCTCTCTTATGATAAAATCTGATTAACACTTAACCCTATGTCATTTCCTTTCATAACTTCAGAAAAATTTTCCTCACAAAAAATAATCTAAAATTTTAGTTCCATTTTGCATAAATTGGATCCTAAAACTTGATGAACCATTCAGAAATAAAATTTTTTTTATATTTCTATCATTTTCAAAGCTCAGACGAAGGTTTTAGGAGTAAAGTTTTACAGTTTTTAGTTGGTGTTTTACCCATTGGTTCCGGATCCAGATCCTAAGCACCGCTTTCAAAACACAATACAAAGCCTATTTATATATCATACTTCTCCTATTTGTAGGACTGGAACAGCTCTACGCAATGATAGGTCGTCTAGAACACCTACCACCAGACAAGGCCTCCAAGTTCATTAGCCACCCTCATGCGGGTAGCGTGATAACTGGATTCTCAGCTGACCTGGCAATTCCAGCTCACCCTCAGACAATCATTGAGGCTCCAGCAAAGAGGAGAAGGACGTCTCCTTCAACTGATAGCGATACCCAGATCCAGCAAGGTAAAACTACAACACCCCCCCCTCCTTCAAGAACAATTCTTAACCCTACCCCCCCCCAAACATTAAATTTTATTCCTTACCCATCATCCTTTTCAAAATTCAGTGCTAGTCCTCTGTTAAGTCCATCAATTTTTGTCGACTCTTCATCCATATTGGCTAACAATCATTCCATTCCAACCATGCCAATCCTAGCCAAGACAAGAGAGTTCATCCATGCTTCATTATCCCGAGCCACATGGAGCAGCTATTCCTCAGCCATGAACAGCTTCAGAAAATTTGAAAAAGAAACCCGTTCCAGCCACTCCTGGCCTCTTGAGTTAGGAATAATCAGAGCATACACCACATTTTCTTTGAGCTCTGGTCGGCTGTCTCCTTCCACAGTATCGTCGTACCTAGCAGGTCTCAGATACCTACACATTATCAGAGGTTTCTCTGTTCCTTCCTTCCTTCAGGACGAGCATATAAAACTAATCATAAAAGGAGCAAAGAATATAAACTCTCCCTCATCTTTGGCAAACCGTCGTCGACATGTCTCCATACCTATCCTACGAATACTTCAGGAAGAAATCAACAATTCTCCATTGTCAGGTTACCTGAAAACATCTCTTTGGGCTCTTTTCTCCCTAGCATTCTTTGCCTCAGCACGGATGGGGGAACTGGTATCTAATTCCAGAACGTCATATGACCCGAATGCAACCCTGAGAATAAGAGATGTCCTGGACAGAGACTCAAACATACTCATACACCTCAGACAACCTAAATCAGGGTTAACCGGAGGAGAATTTCTTCACTTATTTCCTTTTCCCCACCTCAATCTCTGTCCAGTAGTAGCAGTAAGAAAGCTGCTACATGTGTGCAAGGAGAAACAGCTTGAAGCGCACCTGCCACTCTTCAGAGATGATGAAGGTTTTCCGTTGAATATCCAGTACATCAACCTAGCCCTGAAAGAATTGCTAAAGAAAAGAGTCGATTTGTCAGATCACTCCATTTCAGCCCATAGTTTTAGAGCAGGAATCCCAAGCCAACTACAACGTACTCCAGACTTACTGGACACTAATGTGGTTCGTGGTTGGAGTAGATGGAACTCAGACAGCAGTGACAGATACGAAAGACTGAACACACAGCAGAAGAAGAAACTATTCGAGAAGATTTCTGTCGCCTTGTCTTTCAACTTCCACTCCCTATAACCAACATAGGTATTCCCCCCCCACCCCTCTTTGTATCTTTTCCCTCTTTCAAAGTCTTCTTTTATAATAAGAGACTAAAAATTTTTAGCTGTATAGCTATATTTTACTGTGTTTCATCTACAATTTATTTAATCATCTCTCAAACCTTACTCATTTCTTATCACACGCTCTGTTCCAACACGGAAAAGCGATTCTTTCTCATAAATGAAAAAATAAGAAAAAATTCTAGTCTATCTTGTCCATCAAATCTCTCCCGTTTAATCAAGAACTATAGAATTTTCTGTTACAGGTCCTCCCAGCCTGGATGATGCGGCTCGAGCTCAACTCGACGACGAAGCAGCCATCACACAACAAGGCTTCACGGAGATAATGGATCAAATTCACAGTCCAGTTCCTCCAACAGGCCTTGCTACAACAGCATCACAGGACCAAGGTCTCAACATCCTGACCTCCAGACCTTCTTCTCCTGCTCGAGGGATAAGAGCATACGATGCTGAAGAACTAAAAAGTATCAGAGAAAAATTTGAGTTGACCAAATCTCTCCCAGATTCTCTAATTAACAGGCTAGAGTACACAGACCTAGTAAAATTTGGCAATAAGCCAAACAAACAAGATCTCACAAAACAGGGCCTGAAAGACCTACTGGCTTCAAACTCTAACAGCCTCCTAACACCACAACACACAGGAAATCACCTGGATGACTCAGCCCACGTTCTTTGTCCAGTTAGATTGGACAGATATCCAAGGACATCAGTCCCAGAATTCATGTCTACTGCTAAGTCGATACTACCTTCCGGAGGGATCAAACCTACAAAAGACTACGACCTGGAGTTCTTCGGTCTACAAGGAACAGTAACGGATCGAGGATGGTTTGAAGTACACAATCCGGGCTCTGAATTGTTAAACCTGAAGATGTTTTCACGAGCAAACTCAGGAGTAGCCTCAGACAGCTCTCGTGCCTCATTTGCTCTACTAGCTTCAGGAGAAGGAATAGGAGTAACTGAATCCCTGATCGAGATAGGAAGCATGATCGACTTCAAGGAAGCGATCAGAAGCTATTTCACAGCTTCCTACCTAGCTCTTCCATGGTATCCAGCTCCACTAGCCTTAATAAATTTCTTCGAGCATCATCAGTACTTCAAGAATCTGATCCCTGAGAAAGAGCAAGCGTCTGTCCTGACGAAGTTTACAAACGAAACCATGCTGAAAAATGCCAAAGCTTGGCAGTCCAGAAGCTCTCCTCCACTCAGCGCCGAAAATCTTCTTGTATCATGGCACTTCTTTCTAGCCAGGAACACCTCTCTGAACTCATCAATCTTCTCGCCACACACCCCTCTAAGGACGTCAATGAACCCTTATGAAAAACAAAATTCTCAATCCTTGGCTTTGTCAGGAAAACAGAACTACACTATTCCGAGGATCACCTCACCTAAATCCGCCCAGGATGCAGCTTACAAGAAAGCAGTCAACAACAATGTATGTTATCGTTACAACTTGGGCAGATGTCCGAACCAGGCTGATCAGAGTTGTAAACAGACAAACTCGAAGGACGGTAGCCTTCCGAGAATTCTAAAACACATCTGCAACATTTGTGGACGAAAGCACCCTGCGAGAGATCATCCTAAAAATTAATAATTAGTCAATCTTGTCTTTCTCAATGATCTCTTCATCCATAGATATTGCAGATGTCCGTAAAGTTTATACAATAAAAAAAAAGTTTGTTTTTCTCATTTTTTAATGTATAATTCAGTACTTCACTCCAGTCTTCTAATACAACAGACCTTATAGAGAGCTTAATGCATATGTACCTCAGTAAATCATGCCAAAACCATAAAAATCTTATATCATTTTATTTAGTCTGAACTCTAATATCAAATGTTTGTTTTATTTTTTAGTTCAATAAATAACTTATTTTTATCTTAATGTATGCGAACACTAGTTTTAGAGAGTAAATAAAAACGAAAGGAATTCTTGGCTACGTAATCGTTTGGATTATAAAACTATCCATACATTCATATATATACATAGTACAAAAAATAAAATTTTATTGAGTTATGAACAAAGTGCCCGTTAGCATTGGAAATTTTTTCAAATTATATATATCCCTTTTGGCTGTTTCACTTTATCTATGTTTTAAACATTCTGGGTTTAATTAAAGAATACAACATTTGGACCAATGATTTCTATATCCATTGTGAGCACTCTAATATTCCCAGCTTCAATGATTGATCACCAAACCGAAATTAGGACACAAATTTAATTATTTACTGTATAAGTGGACCCAGTTTTGACTCAATCTCCGGTTTGTTTGTTTGTTTTTTTTGTTTTTTTTTCCCACACCCCTTTTGAGGGTGTCCTTAACACTAAAGTTAATCGCAGTTACTGCTGCAGTACTCTTTTCTGAGAAAAAAACAAAACAAATATAACTGTAAATAAAGTCAAAAAATTTTTGTTCTAACTGCTGTTTGCGGAAACGAACTATTTACATTTAGTCAGGAAAATTCCACTGAAGATATATGTTAAACAAGACATTCTCTAAAATTAACATGTTACATAATAAGAAAAAGTAGTAAAATAATTTTTTTTTTCACACCAGAAACTTAAATCCATTTCAGTGTCAGGGTATCCTTTCAGATCCACTCTTTCCAGGATAGAACACAACTTTCCTCGTTTTTCTCCATCTTTAAATCTTTAAAAAGTAATTCAGATTGGAGATTTTCATAACGACTGTACAATAATAACGAATAGGTGGAAGTCCAACATAAATTCTGACACATTATACTGAAGTATATTTCGAAGATGGTCCAAAATTTGAAATATCCGAAGTAAAGAGAATGTATAACATATAATCAAACTTTAAACATGTTTTTCTTGCAAATAAAATTATCCCTGATCTAATTTTACGAAATAATAGGACACATTGCACATAACACTTAGAATCTTATTGTCATTACTCCTTATTCCCAGGGTGATATGATTAATTTTGCAGGGAGAGTCAGTTACAAGGACCTAGGCCTTCCCCAAGACTGGAGTACAGTAAGACTTTGGTTGACTTCTCCAGCAGTTCTCTCTCCTCGTACTGCACCACCAAAGGCATGGAAAAAGAAAATGCCCCATATACCGACTCTAAAAGATTATTCCAAGATCCCGGAATCCTCCTTTTGGGACTCTTTTCCCACTCGCCCTTTACCTTCTGTCCTCACGACAAAGATTAACTTCAACCTCCTCCAGTCTTTATTTATGGAGGTCAGACACAAGCTCCCTACAGAAACCATACCATGGGGCGAAAGTGCGATAAATTCATTAATGGAGGGAGCTAAGGCATTCCAGGTAGATAATCTACCCAGCCTACAATGTCCTAACGGTTCGTCCTTACTAGTCCACGGAGAGAGAGTGACAGACACAATTGCCCAAGGGATCTACAAAGGTTTCATTGCAGGCCCCTTCTCCCATGCTCCTCTGGCTAACTTCAGGAGCAACTCCATGAATGGTATAGTACAAAAAGATAAACTCAGGCTAGTAATGGATTTATCTCGCCCTGCTGGATCCAGCTACAATGAAAACATACAACCCTACTCGTCCAGGAAAGTAACAATGTCGAGCCCCCGACAGTTCAGTTTCTCCCTGCTAGAATCAGGTCCAGGCGCAATTTTTTCAAAACACGACTGGTGCGATGCATACAAAAATATTCCAGTTAAGTTAGAAGATTTGAGACTACAAGGTTTCTCTTGGTTAGACAAACACTTCGTTGAGCTCTCCTTAGTTTTTGGTTCAAAAAATTCGGTAGCTGCTTTTGACAACCTAGGAGAACTCATCCTGAACATTGCCTGCTGCCAGAGTGGTTTTCCACGGCACCTGACACATCGCACACTTGATGACGTCCCAGTGGTCTCACCAAGGAGGTCAGGACTGACCGAAAAATTCTCACGCAGGTACAAACACCTCTGCTCCAGTCTCAACATAGAACTAGCTCCAGACTGTCCTGATAACGATAAAGCCTTTACCTGCCAAACTGAAGGCGTTGTGCTAGGCTTCAGGTTCAACTCAAACAATCAGACATGGTCATTTCCTAAAAAGAAAGCAGACATGCTGCTGATTCAGATCAACTCATTCTTGTCAAAAAAAGTTACTAACCTCCTTAAAGTTCAAGAACTAGCTGGTTCTCTGGAGCACTTTGGCTCTATGGCCCCTTTCTCCAAAGCCTTTCGCCAACCTCTGTACAACTTACTGTCCCTATTCAAAAGGAACACAAAAAACTTTATTGCCATTCCCACTGTGGTCAGATCAGACCTATCAATTTGGTCCAATATGATAAAGAGCAGTATATCAGGTCTCCCAATCCATCCAAGACCAACCCAGCCATCAATGAACTCATTGACATGTACGTCAGATGCAGCAGGAATAGACCTTTCCCTCGGCCCAAACTCCTCTGGAGACTTGCAGTTTGGTGCAGCCTCCATCCTCCACTCCAGAGATCAAAGGAAGTTCATGAAGATCTCCAGGATCTCTTGGCCTCCCCATTTTGTATTCTACGCAGTGGACGGGAAGGGCACAAGACTAGCAGCTAAAAGCAGCACGCTAGAAGCAATTGGAATCCTACTGCCTTTCCTCTCATTCCCTGAAATTTTGAAAGGATCATCAGTGATACTCTTCGTTGATAACACATCCGTGATCCACGGTTGGAGAAGAAAACATTTGAAAAACGACTTAGAAGCTTCAGTGATCATTCGTACTGTTCACATCCTTGCATCCTACCTACACTGCAGAGTGCACGTTGAACATGCCCCTAGGATGTCCACTCCAGCTGCAATCCTGGCAGACCACCTATCGAGGAGCTCCTCGACGTCATCAGAGGAAGAAGAAATAACCAGAACTTTGGAATGTCCCCCAATCTCCCCCACCATCAGGGGATGGTTGGACAATCCCAACCTTGACTGGAATCTCCCTCTAGCATGTTTACAGGAACTAGAAAAGAAATTAGAGAACAATCCACATTTGATGAAATGACAAGAATTAGCCATCAGTTTGCTGTTTTAACACCGATAGATTAAGAAATAATTTTTTTTGTCTTGACTTCTTTTAATAAACCTCTCTACTACATGCAACTTATACTCCACCTGAGTCAACACTCCTCGAAGAGGAGCCTATTCTGGCTATCCACTCAGGCCCTACCTACAACCTACTCCTTGGTCTATCATTCAGAAGAGGGTTTAACACCCTCTCTTCTCTCTGGGTCCTCAAGGGAGCTGCCAACAGGGCCGGTCAACCAAACTGACCGGCCCTGGATGGCCGCTCAAGGTGAAGGTCTTAAAGGTTGACCGTGCCAGCCAGGCCGGTCTGCAGGTCATATCAGTAGACCTGGAGACCGGTGCGCTGGGCCGGTCAGAACAGATTGACCAGCAAGCTCTTGAAAGTAGGATACTTTCAGGCGGGCTGACACAGCATTATTGGTTTTCAATGTTTCTCTCTTATTTTCATTTCTCATTGCTTTGTAATATTATGCATTTAATTTTGTCCAATTTATTTTTATTATACTTTTTATATCTTGATGTTATTTTCTTTTTTATAAATGTACTTAACTTAATGTACTTTCAAAAATTTTAACAACTTGTACTTTTGCAATTTATTTTTGCCATGACAATTAATTGGTTTCACATTTTTATTCTATAGTTCTTTATTAGAATTAAGTTAAAACATTGTAATTAAAACTAAAAGTAATAGATTAAAAACACATTTTAGAAAGATCAAACGATATGAAATTTTAATAATAATATGTCAGGCAACGTATATAACAGTGGGTAGAAACAGGAGTGAAAGCAACAAAATTTCGAGGAATAAAGAAAGAAAAGTAATAAATTAACTTTAAGTTACATGAACAGAAAAAGGCCAATCGAAAAAAAAATGAAAAAGAGTCATGAAGTATAAACCATCGAATTTAAGTTTCGTTAATTAAGTTATTTCTACATGAAACCAGTTTTAGTCCTGTTGAGTGTTATTACTTCCAAAAACCGGTTTAGTTCACCTAAATGTTATTTATTCAAGAATCCGGTTTTAGTTTTGTTGAACATTGTCCCATAATTGTTAATTCTCCCACGCAGTGCGATCCATTTACCTTAATCCCCTGTATCCGTATTACAGGGTTTATATACTTCAACAGATAAACTGGACACAAGNAACTAGGATGAACTAGGATGAACTAGGATGAACTAGGATGAACCAGGATGAACTAGGATAAACTAGGATGAACTAGGATGACATATAATCGATTAGAACTGACTAGAATGGAGAAAACTATATGTAAATAATATAAGGATGGACTGTGATAGATTGGTTTACAATCAACTCAATTTATTCCGCTTCTCCAACAAGACAAAGATAGATTATGTTCTAAATTATAGATTTTCTACACAATCCAAACACAAGAACATTATACTAATCATGTCAGACACGCTGGTTTCATTTTTTAAGATGTGGCGAGAGTAGTATTTTTTTAAATTTAAGACTTAAAACCTTAAATTAGATAGTAGTATAGGACTGAGCCGTGACGTCGATTTCGTTAAAATTGGAACTAAAAAGATCAAATAACTGTTAAAATGTTTATGAATCACTAAACATTATCAGAACAAAAGCAGAAAGAAAGTATATATTCAGAGGATGTATAGCTTTCAACTGAACAGTGTTCACCGTAGAATAAACCATTAAAATTAAAGGTCTCCGAAACTACAAGAGAACCAGGTAACCATTACAACCTTTTGTACAATATGTACATTGTCTGAGACTTGTACAACAGTATATGTACAGTATGCAGAAAAATAAACACTTGTGGTGCTGTCTATTAAATACAAAACTTGAATGGTGGTAAAAAGAAATAAATCCCCATAAAGTGTCAACGGAAAAAAGCATAATGTATGGCAAAATATAGGGGGGGGATGTCTGATTTCCTGTAAATTCTAGGGTTAAGATAAACATCACACAATAGAAACCGACACTGTGAGAACTAGGATTATCTTAAACAGATAGAAACAGACAGACAGACAGACAGACGGAGGAATGACAGACATTTTGATATTTGAGGAATGTATAAAGATAAGAGCTTAATTAAGAAAGAGAGTTCCACTTTATCCATCTATTTATGAAGGCCAGTGGTTGGGTGGTATACAACTTTATAAAATGACATCGGTAAAAAGAAATGAAAATTGGGGGGAGGGGATTTTTTTAATTAACTCCCTTATTTAACTGTGGCAAAAGAAATGTTAAATGTTCTTAAAATCAACAATACGATTTATTTGGATATATAGAACAGCACTTCATCATATCTGTTTTACAAAACGTAGATATATATTTAAACCCGAAATTGTAAAAAGAATAAAAAAGACAAGAACTACATTAACTGTAAAACAAAAAAATAAGCAACACATTTCACATATTTCATTAAAAGATAAAAATAAAAAAAAAAATAAAAAGTATATTTGCAATACATGTAAAAAAATATAGAAAGTTATACTCTAATAAACTATGAGAAAAAAAGTGTACTCGGGGAAAAGATAGAATTTAAGATTGACATTTTGATAGACAACAAGATAAACGGAGAAATAGACAGATAGATAGGGTTGGATAGTGTAAGATGAGAGTATAGATTGATTTGACAAGGACGGGTTTGATGAGCTAGCTCCATGTATACCTTGAGATACTGGCAGAGATCAAACACAGAGTCACAGCTGATAATTCAATTCTCAGGACTTAACAGGNGCGGCTCATGATCAGTTAATCAAATAACATGTCTGAAATTTGAAAGTTTTGATAGAATATTGGTGTCAAAGGAATTGAGTCTCTGCCACAAACTCAAATGTTTTAATCTCTATATCTTCGCAACCTAAATCTTTGATAAGTCAAACTGTGATTATTTGATCTAACAGAGTTCATATTTTGAAATAACTACGTTCTACGACATTGGGTTGCAAAGATATGGGATTAGAAAATCAAAGTTTTTGACAAAGACTTATTTCTTTACACATAAATATATCAAGAAATAAAATTGGGTTCGAATTCAAGATATTAATCAAATTAAACCATTGTCATCTTAAGAAAATAATGAATGAAAAATTAAGTATGAGTTGAAAGAGGAGGAAAAGGAGGTTTAATGGAGCTTAGCCTGTTATCATTGAATATACGTTTACAAGATTGAAAACATTGCCGTACACCCCGTTGATCCTGTTGTTTGTTTACAATTCAATTGTTTGTCCAGTACAATATCGGTATTATCTAGTTGAAAAGTTTTTAATAAGATTTAAATCTTATCTAGATCTTATGCATTCAAATGCACTCAGCCTGATAGTCCCATTAAATAAGAATATTTTTCATCAAAAAAGAATAATTTATCAAAAAACCTGATCAAATAATAGGGTGGAACAAATTACATTAAAATATAGTTCTGAAAGGCGTCTCGCTACCAATTCTTTCTTGTTAATTTTATTCGCAAAAATTTTATTTTCATTTAAAAAAGAATAATTATTTTCGAAGATTTTCACGTTTTTGCTTTTGAATTTCTAACTTCACATTTTTATAAAGTGGAAAAAAGATGGATTTTTTTGTATTAAAAAGATAAGATATTAATGTGATGTTCTTGGAACCCCTGGATGTAGAGTTATCTTTAGAACCAATTAAATAATATTTTCAGGCTAAGAATTTCTGTATGACATTTCCTAATCAGATATACCTTTATGTCGGCATTTTAGACCTTCTCGAATACAGGAACTAAATTTAAAATTCAGAATTCTGTAAACATATTTTAAAAGAGGGGTATGTCCGATTCACAACGGTATCTTTTAAATTATGTCTGATCTAGAACGAATACGATAAATTGGTTATTTTCAACAAGAATACAAACTCAAATTTTCTAATCCCTATATTTGGATCCTGGCGGTTCAAACCTTTGATATTTCAAACTTAGATTATTTGATCTATCCAAATTCATACTTTGAAATAACAAAGGTCTACGCCATTGGGCTTACACTTATATATCAGAGTTTGTGATACAGACTTAATTTCTTTCAAACAATTTTCAAGCTTAACACGCCGATATCTTCCACATTATTTATAGATTTGAAGGGTACCATTGTAAATTTGGCAAGACCCATTATAAAACAAAAGGTCTCTTAGAATTCTAAGGGCAGTCCCTTTAAAAATGCGTATATTACCTTGCAAAATATTAATTAGATTGAGTATAATTAGAACATGGAGTTGTTGGAGAGCTATTATTAACTTGTTACTCTAGAGTCATGAAATTGTTTAAAATATATTTAAATGATTGTATTTAAACGCCTTGTATATACTTGTCAAGATACCAGTGATACGGTTAATTTTACCCTTTTAAACCTTCACCAAATGCACACTAATTATACAGTCATTAGTTTAAATTTTAATACACTTGCCAACAGTTTTAATACATCTTTTTTAAATATATAGTTCTATCATCATTTTTGCAATTTGCTTTTTTTACGAATTGATATTCAAAAGCAATCCTTATGTATATTTGAAAAATCACATTGTCTAGTGAAGTGGGTCCTTATAATGCTGCGTTACTGGCACATTGAATTATTTCAAATTATATATCAACCTCAACTAAGCTTTCGGTGCGTAATGCAGTTATATGAAGAGATAGCGGGTTTAAGTGGAGGGCGCATAACAGTCGTCTTTCTATTCCACAACTGTATGGGTCCCCTTGTATGATGTATAAGGAATGTGAATGAAGAGGAGCTAGGACTGTATGAGGCATGACAACAATTTCAAGTTGAAATTGAACAAGCACGACCACGGGGTGAATACGTCACATTTAGAATTTGATTCTCTGTTAGATATATGTTCCTCCCCCTCCCAGGTTTGGATGACCTCCATTGTATTGAAGAGAACGTATTGTAAGAGATTTTCACGGCTGACTGGTTTATAAGATATATTCTCAGTGGCCATTACATTCTGGATATATGTACATTGTACATAGAAAATCCAACTAAATTTTATCCTTTATTTCGAGGTTCTATAATGTACATATATGTACACGTAAGCTTATGTAAACTGCGACATAAAATATTGTTTTAAGATAGAATATAAAAAAGAACGTTATAATTTTAAAGATGATAATTAATGCAATCATATAAATAATGGATAATACAATGATAGAATATAATTATTGAATATATACTTGATGAACATTATAACATAATTTATCTAATTGTATTTTCTTTGTTAACCCTACAGAACAGATGCCCCCCTACACGCTTTTTCAGGTCAAAGAGAATTTAATATTGTAAAGATTTTACAAAATATAAAGTGGGAAAGGTTCTCAAATAGGCTTTAATGATGTATTATAAACACGACTAGATATATCTCTCACACTTTTTTAATAGAAAAACTCGAAATAAACAATTAAAGAAGTCAGAAAACTAAAGTTTATGCCGGGTTTACAGAGTGGTATGTCCTATTCACAACAATGCTGTTTAACCAATGATGAAGAATGCATGAATTATCCTCATTGTCTAGTTAATAACTGCTCTCTGTTATATTGATATTAATAATTTGCTCCAGAAAAAAAATTGAGGATATGACCAGAGCTGAAAACTTTAGAATGGTGGATATCAAGATTAATGCGTGATCCTCTCTTTTTCATAATACTGAGACTAATCTAATCATGTACTTGAATCCTGAAAAGCTATTAAATTCGCGTATATGATGCCGATAAATTTGAAATTTTGCTCGCCATTTACGATTATATACAGAAATGGGAGGAACTCTCTAATTTAGAAAAACCGGTTTTTGATTTTTTTCTACTATATTCAAGAAAGAACGGTTTAAGAAGAAAAGGACAAAAGTTTGTCCATTGGATACTCAGATTAAGTAATCGGGATTAAGGATATCTCATTTTAAAGTTTTCAGCTCAGAAAATTTACAGTTTTTAATGTAGAAAACGGGGATATCTTCCACATTTTTGTTCATAATAAGGATTTGAAGGGTAATGCTGTGAATCAAACATGTCCGTTTTTAACTGGAGAATCACAAAAACTACACCGACAGTACCTTTACCGTTGAATGCCTGACTTTTTCACCAAGTTTTGTCTAAGTTTCCAGAACTTGTTGAGTTCTCCATATATGGGCATGTGGGCTCATTTAAATAATGCCTGCTCCCGTTTCTTGCTCAGTTGGCTTGAATTATGAGCGTCCGTTCAACTATTCAGTATCATTCGGACTAAAATGACTTATCATGGACAAAGGGTGTCTAAGAATTTACATATTTAAAAAAATTTCTGAAAGTTTAATCACTTTTTATTTTTAAGGATCAAATGTTCTTCCCAATTATTAAGCGTATGTGAGATATACCTAACTTTCTGTTAATAATTTTGAAGATAGTAACTTCAAAATATTCGGTATAGGTTATAGGAAAATGTTTTTTCGCCTTGAAATTGTTTAGTTTTTATTGCATAATAATAACTCTTCTTTTCTCTGAAAAATATTATATTTATTCTAATTGTTTTAAAAATCCACGAAAATTTGACTATAAACTTGTTTATGGTGGCAATACTTAGTTGTAAAGTATAATATTAGTAAACAATTATAAAAAGAGATACACGAAACATAACAAAATAACAGCTGTTCTTATTTTTAATAAGTTGGTCAAATTAGCATGGGATGTTAGAAGAAACTTTTTCTGAGAATTTCAGAACAGTTTTTTTTTTATTATTTGAATAATTTTCAACAATTTTTCTGAACAGTTAAAAACATTATTTTATCATTTTCTAACAACATTTTTTTTTGTAAATTCGGTTATTTAGTTTAACAAACAAAATTTTAAGTTTTTTTCTGACATTGTTTTCCCTGCCACCCACCCACATAAAATCCATCTTGGGTTTCATATCTTGACGAGTTTTCGCGACAGGGAGCCAAGGGGTTTTTACCACGGGGTTCATCTATTGTATTCCACTCAAGGGGTCACAAGGGGTCAGGGGGGGGGAGGGATCAGAGGGGTTAGGTGTTACTGTCAAGACAGCTTGTGCCAAGCAGTAGGCTTGAATTATGTGTATAGAGCATTTAAGCTTGATAAATCTACACAATGTAAGTTATACCAATAATTGTTAGAAAGATAGATTTATGAAAGTCTAAAACATTCTTGACCTTTAATAATTTGTGTAAACTATAAGAAAGTTGATGTGGAAATATTAAAAAAAGCTTTAACTAGTTTTCAGAAAGAAAACTAGGATAACATTGTGAATTGGACTTACAACTTTGAAGTTATGTCGACAGCCCCTTCAGAGGATGAAATTTTTTTTTATAAAACTAAGAATAAAACTTTCCTCCAGGAGAAGGGTAGGGACTGGGAGGAGGGTATTAAAGGAGAAGAGGAGGGTTTATATGAAGATTGAAGAATAAGATTTAAAGAGAAATAATACGGATAATCTAAATTGAACTCCAACCTTGAATATACAAGTGGAGAGTGAGACCACCCAAACATTTACACACAATAATCACAAACAGCATTTACACACAATAATCACACACAAAATTTACTCACAACAATCACTCACAACATTTACAAACAATAATCACATACAACATTTACACACAATGATCACACAACATTTACACACAATGATCACACAACATTTACACACAATAAACACACCCCACATTTACAAACAATAATCACACACAACATTTACAAACAATAATCACACACAACATTTGCACACAATAATCACACAACATTTACAAATAATAATCACACACAATATTTACAAACAATAATCACACACAACATTTACAAACAATAATCACAAACAACATTTACACACAATAATCACACACAACATTTACAAACAATAGTCACACACAACATTTTCACACAATAATCACACAACATTTACACAACATAATCACACACAACATTTACACACAATAATCACACAACATTTACACACAATAATCACACAACATTTAAACACAATAATCACACAACATTTAAAAACAATAATCACAAACAACATTTTCACACAACATTTACAAACAATAATCACACACAACATTTACATACTACGTTTTCACACAATAATCACACAACATTTACAAACAATAATCACACACAACATTTACATACTACGTTTTCACACAATAATTACACAACATTTACAAACAATAATCACACAACATTTACACACAATAATAACATACAAAATTTACACACAAAAATCTCACACAACATTTACACACATTAATAACACACACAATTTACACACAATAATCTCACACAACAGTCACACACAATATTCACACAAATATATTCAAACAACAATCAAACTGCATTTAAAACACAATAATCACCCAACATACTTACACCCCAATCACAAACAAGATTTACACACAATAATCACACAAAACATTTACACACAATAATCATATAATATTTACACGCAATAATCACACAATATTCACACACAATAATCACACACAGCATTTACACATAATAATCATACAATATTTACACTCAACAATCACACAACATTTACACACAATATCGCACACAGCATTTAAACACAATAATCATACAACATTTACACACAATAATCACTTACAACATTTACACGCAATAATCACACACTACATTTACACACAACACTCACACACAACATTTACAAACACCACTTACAAACAATAATCATACAAAATTTACAGACAAAATTTATACACCATTTACACACCATAATCACACGACATTTACACACAACATTTGCACATTATTTACACACAATAATCACACAATATTCACAAACAACGTTTACACACAACATTTACAAAAAAAATTTACACACAACATTCACACACAACATTTATACAAACATGTCATACCAACATTTAAACACAATAATCACATAAACATACTCACACAATAATAACACAACATATACACACAAATCACACAACATTTACACACAACAATCATACACCATAGACACACAATAATCCCACAAACATACTGACACAAACATTTACATAGGATATACAGACAACATAAACATACTCACAATTAATTATCACACAAAATCTACATCTACACACAACAACCAACAAGCACAATATCACACAAAATCTACATCCACACACAACAACCAACAAGCACAATATCACACATCACAAGTATTCCTCACAATAAAAAAATCACTCAGTCCTGCTTTAATTTGTCAAGTACTTTACTCTTTCTATGTCAGCTGTATCATGGCAGGGAGAATGATAAAAATGATACAATTTTAACTGTTTGTTGTATAATTGTACCTAGCTTAACAAAAACAATGACGACCCAAAACCTTCATCGCTCAGTTATACAATTGATCCTATTCTGTGGCTTTTATAAAAGAAAGTTACATTTTTAGATTATTTAAAATAAATCATTCATTCAAATTTTCATATCTTATTTTTGAGATTGCCGCCAGAGGTTTTAAATTTTTTTTAGCTTAAACTAAATTTATAAAATTTGATTTTTCAAATAAATATTTTAAAATCTATGAAAGAAAATTTAGTAATTTTTGGACTTAAAGTTTAAAAGTACCATTAATACTTGAATTTGATTTTATAGGTTATTTGACAAAGCTTTTATAGATAACCTTTAAGATTTAATGTTTTTGCTTAGTGAACCGATTATTTATTAAATATTGATATATATTTAAAATTTTCCAGGGTATTTAGATATTATTTTTAGATTAGCGCTTTTAACGTTTTTGATCCCACTTAGGAACCCACCCAGCCGTATAATCTATAATGCACTCTCTCGTCCCACATTGCTCACTCATCACTTATCATCATTTTTAAATCACTAAACCAATTTTAAAGGTTGAGACTGGTCGATATGTTAACTACATCGTAAATCTAGTAAATCTGATGAAGGCACCTACCTTTCATGTTGGTGTGAGGAGGTGAGTTAAAATCCTGCACTAAATTGATCTTCTGCAGGTGTAACCAATGATCACCGAAACCAACTTGGTCAGACGCTAACACACTGGGCTCTTTCGAGGTCTACTGCTCAACCGAAAACCAAATTGTCGCTGCCCAGACTAGCAGTGAAGAGCTACAATAAGGCCTCTTTTCACGCGGAAAGTTTTATCATGTGTGAATTGTCAAAGTAGGCTGAAGTGTACTGTGTGCCCGAGCTGCACGGAGGACCAACTTTCCCGCATTTTACTCCGCCAACCCGCCTGGTTCAAACCCTTGTACCAGAACGGTTCCTCGCATAGATTGGGCGGACGGTCCGGTACATGCATTAACCACGCCTCCTTGGGCACCGTACTGGATGTGGCGGTAGAGCGACTTTAATCGTCTTTTCGGGAATATGGTCGAATACCCGAAGTTTAGAACCGTAAAAATTGATTGGAAGTTGTTTTGAGAGTCCTGCGCACACAGGTGTGTGCACTTCAACAATTCACATTTGTTTTTATTTTTTGAAATAAAATTTTTAAATGTAATTACAACTTATCTTCTAAAATCTACCATTATAAATCAAAACACAAAAGCATAAATACTGCTAATTAAAATGGAAGAACATTAAAAACTAAAAATTAAAGAAATAGTTGTGAAGAAAATGGACAAAATAACAATATAAAATTAAACGAAAACTGTTGTAAAATGTTTATATGTTTATGCCCAGATGCCCGGATAAGCAACTAAACTTTACAATATCAAATAAAATATCTTTAAATTTTAATTCTTCTCAGAATTTAAATCTACTTTATAATAAAAGTTGGTTTAGATTTGTATCCACACCGAGAATGCTGTATGATCAGTATGTACTCGATTTACTACTCTATGAATGCTGTATGGTTAGTGTGTGCTATATCTACACTATGAATGCTGTATGATCAGTGTGTGCTCTATCTTCTCTAAGAATGCTGTATGATTAGTCTGTGCTCTATCTACTCTATGAATGCTGTATGATTAGTCTGTGCTCTATCTACTCTATGAATGCTGTATGATTAGTCTGTGCTCTATCTACTCTATGAATGCCGTATGATCAGTCTGTGCTCTATATATTCTATGAATGCTGTATGATCAGTCTGTGCTCAATCTTATCGATGAAAGCTGTATGATCAGTCTGTGCTCTATCTTCTCTATGAATGCTGTATGATCAGTGTCTGCTCTATCTTCTCTATGAATGCTGTATGATCAGTGTCTGCTCTATCTTCTCTATGAATGCTGTATGATCAGTGTGTGCTCTATCTACTCTATGAATGCTGTATGATTAGTCTGTGCTCTATCTACTCTATGAATGCTGTATGGTTAGTCTGTACTCTATCTACTCTATGAAAGCTGTATGATTAGTCTGTGCTCTAACTACTCTATGAATGCTGTATGATCAGTCGGCTGTGCTCAATAAATTAGAAAACTTGTCTTGGACAAACTTTTCTTTTGATACTATTCCGTAGAAACTTCTTTAATATTAGACCAAAAATACCAACATATCTATCTATCTATCTATCTAGAGATCTATCTAGCCATCTATCTATATACCAGCCTTTCTAGATATTTTCTATATCACTATCTATCTATCTCTAGTATCTTAAACTGGCTCTAATTGTGTTAAAATTAGACAGATAAGTCGAATTTAACTTTTAACTTTTCTTAGTTAGAAAGTAGAAACTCACTTCACAAATTCTTCAATTTCTTTTAATTGCTGCAAGTTAAAGTAGTTGGAAAATCATTTTTCTTATTCCATATTTTTTACATGAATAAAACATTTTATGCGTAAAAAAATCGGAAAAATACTTTTTTTTCAAAATATGTTTTCAAAATTAATTTTTTATTGATAAAATGAAGGTAGAGGTTAATGATTTACATATATATAAATAAACATTGAGATTTTTTCAAAGATTTGTTATGCAAATATTTACAGCTATCTAATTAAATTAAGTTGCATGTAAGATTGAAAACGTTTACAAATATAACCCTCATTGGAGACCTATAGAGCATGGACAAAAATGTTTCGAATTTCCAATGTGCAATGTGCACTCTAGTATGCCGAGTTTATTAGCGCCTGATCCAATCAGGGTTCAGCTATGTGTTTGTTGTCTATTTTGAACCAATAGAAATTGTATGGCGGTAACATCTATCTTTCTATCTATTTCATCATCCAATTAGAGATGAATCCTTATATCGGCGCTATGGAGTAGAATGTAAAGTGGAAGTGAAGAAACTGGAATGGGAAGGAGAATAAGGAAAATTAAAGGAAGTGGTGTTGAATGGGAAAAGGGAGTAAAGGAAATAAGACCAAGAGTGAAATTTGAATAAGTAACCAAGGAATAAAATATTTGAAGAGAGAGAGAGGGAACATTTCCTCCAGGAGTGGGAAGCAAGAGTAGAGTATATTCTAATAAGTCGAATATATTCTAGTAAGGGTCAAGTGTAGAAGAGAGTGGAAGAGAGTGTAGAAGAGAAAATAAGTATCGGAAGAAGAAGTGATGAATAAGGATGGGAAGGGAGTGGGATGGGAAGACGTAGTGATGAATAAGGAAGGGATGGGACTGGATTCGGAAGAAGAAGTGATGAATAAGGATGAGATGGGACAGGAATCGGAAGAAGAAGTGATGAATAAGTATAGGAAGGGAGTGGAATCGGAAGAAGAAGTAATGAATACGGATGGGATGGGACTGGAATCGGAAGAAGGAGTGAGGAATAAGGATGGGAAGGGTGTGGAATGGGAAGAAGGAGTGATGAATAAGGATGGGAAGCGAGTGGAATGGGAAGAAGGAGTGATAAATAAGGATGGGAAGGGACTAAAATCGGAAGAAGAAGGGATGAATACGGATAGGATGGGACTGGAATCGGAAGAAGAAGTAATGAATAAGGATGGAAAGGAACTGGAATCGGAAGAAGAAATGATGAATAAGGATGGGAAGGGAGTGGAATGGGAAGAAGGAGTGATACATAAGGATGGGAAGGGAGTGGAATCGGAAGAAGAAGTGAGGAATAAGGATGGGAAGGGAATGGAATGGGAAGAAGGAGTAATGAATAAGGATGGGATGGGAGTGGAATGGGAAGAAGGAGTGATGAATACGGATAGGAAGGGAGTGGAATAGAAAGAAGGAGTGATTCATTACACAATAGAGTACAATGTTCTGTGTAAGATTAAACCATTATGATAGTTATATTGTTCCACTGTGGTACTGTTTCAAAGGTTCATATAAAACCACTGTGGAGTAATCACTTCTATGTTCTTTAAAAAGGAGTGGAATGGGAAGGATAGGAAGTAAAATTGGAAGAAGAAGAAGTGATAAATAAGGATGGGAGGTGAATGGTATGGGCAGAAGTAGTGATGAATACGGATAGGAAGGAAGTAGAATGGGAAGAAGAAGTGATAAATAAGGATGGAAGGGGAGTGGAATGGAATGGGAAGAAGTAGGGTGAATTCGGATAGGAAGGGAGTAGAATGGGATGAAGAAGTGATGAATACGGATAGGAAGGGAGTAGAATGGGAAGAAGGAGTGATGAATACGGATAGGAAGGGAGTGGAATGGGAAGAATTAGTGAGGAATAGGAATGGAAAGGGGAGTTGAACTTGATTGGGAAGGATGAGAAAGTTTTATAATGGTTAAGTACGGATTAATGAAGAGATATTTCTGTAAACTAAATCAAGAGATTCGATGATGAGATTTAGAAAAATAAAATAATGGTTAAGTATAAACGCATGCTTGGTTCAGGAATCCCTGAGAGGACCTTGTAACCCTTAATCATATGCTTCCTTGCTTTATCCTGCTTGACAGCTAGTCTATACTCAATATATACAGTGGTCCCCAAAATAATCTGGAACACATCGACGACTCGTTATTCCAAAAATTATGCATTTATAATTATTCTAATGGTCTAAACATAAATATCAGTATTGTAACATCCCGAATAAGAGCTACCCACTGAAAACTCTGGTTCATTTGAAGTACCAACCGACTTTTAAAAAGCTAGATCAGGTAGTACAAACGGGACAAGTACGCTAAATAAACCATCCTTTTTCATAAAAATGAATATGCATCAAAAATGATTCAAATTGTAGGCAAAAAGTGTGTATTGATAATGAAATCCCTAATTACGAAAATTTCTAAACTAAAGAAACACCTTCATATTTTTCGCCATGAAGTTTTAATAACAGGCTTGTTATGTAAACAATAGTTTTAAAAGTCTGCAGTACATTCTAGCTGCAGAGTTTCTAACTGCATTTAGCGTAAAAAAATGATTGTCCAGGAAAATGTAAGGACGTTACATTTATGATTTACAGGTTGTTATTGAAATCTCATCTTTTATGGGTAACCTTGTATACATAGAGTGAAAGTTTATGGTTCTAGGAATTAAAGGGCATGGAAGCATCTTTGGAAATCAACAATTTTATATCATCATATTATTTGATTTAAGAAACAAACAGAAATGTGTTACTGTTGTTAACATGAGTTTCGACCTGTTTTGTTTAACAACGATTGGATCAATTTGTCCATTTTAATGTTCTTTTTCAATAATAGATATTTCAAATATATTTTATTATTGCAAGAATTCATTTCTTCATTGTATCTAAAAATAACAAAAGTATTTGATCAGGGTTGCCTCAGGCAGGATAAACTAACGTACTTTTAGTATTTAATCGTGCATATTTTGATGAAAATATTGATCTTTTTACCTCTAGATTCTCCCGAGGTTAGCAAAGACAAGTCAGGCATGATGTCACAATGCGAAATTTGTCGAGTACATGCCCAATTGATACACGAGAATATAAATATTTTCAATCAATCAAAATGAATTTGGGACCAGATTTAATGAATAGAGAGACAAAACTGAACCGTGTAGATCAAGTTGAACCACTGCTCGCTATGTCTGCACGGTTTAACTACTTCTCGCTTGGTCCACCCCAAGGTTATAATGCAAGGAAAGTTAATTGCAGTTGCGTATACTCTCCGTGCATATTTTAACCAGTTCTGTCTGGGCGGGATTTGTAAACAAGAATGAATGCATCAATATTCGTTTAGTATCTGAGGAGGATTAAATTATTGAATTTTGAAAATTTTGATATTTTTCACATAATAGTTTTTTTTATGACCAGAATATTTCATTGATTTTTTATGTGAATGCCATGTCAGGCTGTGACATCCGTCTTGTGTTTACATTACCGCCCAGAGACAGTACACTGCCGTACAAAGGATGTGTACACATCTGAAATATCTTTCCTTGCATTATAACGTTGGTCCACCTTAAACTAAACTTTCGGTGTGCACTACGCTGAAACTAAACCATTTACGCTTGTTCAGACAAAGCTTTTAAGGATAACGTTGTGACTCCGACATGGCACCCTATTAATGGGAAGCTAAAAAAAATCTATTTTCACAATTGTTTATTAAAAGATTGATTTTTTATACTTTACCGTGATTAGTATATTAAAGATAAACGTTCTCAGAATACACATTTGACATTTATTTAATCAGAGTTGAACAATTTAGAATGAGATAACTTTAATCCCGATTACTTAATCTGAGTATCCAATGGACACACTTTTGATTTTCTTCTTAAACCGTTCTTTCTTGGATATAGTAATGAAAAATCAAAAACCTGCATTTTTTAAAATTAGAGAGTTCTTCCCGTTTCTGTATATTAATCTTAAATGGCGCGCAACATTTTAAATTTATCGGCTTCTGATATGCGACTCTGATTGGTTGAATTTTATACACTTTTCAGGATACAAGTACAAGATTAGGTTAGTCTCGATATTAAGAAAATGAAAGGATCGAGCATTGATCTTGATATCCACCATTCTAAAGTTTTCAGCTTAGGACAAATAAATCATTAAAAGTTTTTAAAAACACAATGTGTTTAGTTCTTTAATTTTGTAATTCTTTTAAACACATTTTGTGTTTACAATAAGGTTTAAAAAGTAATATAATTTAACTAATTGCATGTTATTCTTCAGTCAAACCACATCTTACATAGTAATTTAATTTTACAATTGCCAGATGATAAAAGATCGAAATAAAAAAAAACTAATTAATTAAATTTTCAAAGAAGTTTACACAAGACAGAAGAAAAAAGTCAATTTTTTGCGACATTTCTGACACGATAATCTGAACTTGTAAGTATGAGAAGTTAAGAGCAAATCTTTTTTGTCTAATAAGCTCCCAGCTCTCTCTCAACATCTCTTCTAGAAGAGAAGTTAAAATTGAAATTATGTAAGATTTTACTTTAACGAGAAATTTACTAAACTTGACGTAAATTTTAAGGTTTCTTGGTTTTCGCTCTGTAGACTGCAGTAGATCTATTAGTTTGATATTTTAAGATTGACTCTGTAAAAAAATCCAAAAGTAATTGTTAAAATATTGATTATTTATTAAGAGAATTAAAGTGACGTGAAACCTTAATCTGATCAAGAATGTGGATTGTGGGAGATATTGTCGTTTTTCTGTGTATTTTTCTCTGAGTTTCTTCATAACTTCTTAAACAAAAATGCGTGAGTCACTTTCGCAGAATAACCACAAATGAAAATAAACAGTTTAAAGGAATGAAAAGATTGATATCTAATTTATACTTGATCTGACAAAGCTTTCAAGGGTTCTGTTGTATTGACATCTTTGCATGGAGGGTTCACTTACATTTACGCTTACAGTCTCTTTAATTCAAGGATATTTTCAAACATTGTAAAATATTATCTTAAACAGGAAATTCAATTTGATTGGTTAATTTATGATATAAAATAAAATGGATATATCGCGTCAAAATAAAGTTTTAAATTAAATATGTTTAAATGTTTTAAAACTCTTATTGATCGGAGCTACTGAAAACAAAGATGTTTTGAATCTTTTAATTGTAACTAGCTGCTTTTCTATACTTGTACGCGTAAAATTAAAACTAGAAGAGCTATAAGGTCACAAAGCCGTATCTGTTATGTCAAGAAACTTTCATAAATTCAAAAATATATAGTTAAAAATAGGAAATTCAATTTTGTTGGTTAATTTATGATATTAAACTAAATTTGAATTCAGGATATATGTTCAGAGAGTTCAGATTGGGGGTTTCAGGTCTTAGATTGGGGAATCTCGGAAAGAAGTATATAGGGGATTATATAAACCCAACCAGGAATTCTCTCTCGCTTGATTGGCCACGAAGATGACGTCAGAGAGTCACGTGACACGAGGTCACGTGATGAGAAGCGCCTCTATTGGGCAACCAGGCGTAAGATCCTCCCATATACACCCTCCCTCCCTCCATATACGGGGCAACAAGGGGATTCAAAATCACGAGGGGGTCGGGGTAGAATTTGAGGACAAATTTCCTCCTAGAATTTGTATCTTTTAACGTATGTAATATATATTGAAAAGAGCCCCCCCCATTACTTGTTGTGTGGCCCCTGGCATTCCCCCTTCCCGTCTTCAACAACCGGCAAAACTAATATCTTACACAACTTCCCCTTCAAGAAAGAAGGAGGGGGGGGGAGGGGATAAGTAGCAAAAAGGGAAAGGGGGGGGGTATATTGGCAGTGTCTTGTTAAAGAATACGAAAAAATTTCATTTTTTTAAAATTGAAATCATTTTTTTGACAAAGTTGTTTATAACACCCCTGATTTCATCTGAGTTAAAATGAAGAAACTAAATTCCAACAGTAAAACTTGGGGAATATTTTTATTTTATTCCCCCCCCCTTCCTCCCTCTTCTTCTCTCACTCCTCTTGCAACTTCCACATCTATTTTACCCTTCCAGATTATTTTTGTATTATTATGTTTATTTCTTCTCATTGTTCACCCACCTTAGATATTATTTTAATTGAATGATAAACTCGGAGAGCCACGACATTCACATAATCTTCCTTCTTCATTTTTAGATCCTGAACCATAGTTTCAGTAAAAGTAAATATATCCATTTACTGAACGCGCCGATTGAAGTATTCATAACTCTGATTGGATAATGAGATAGATAGAAAGATAGATGTTACCGCCATACACTTTCTATTGGTTCAGAATATACAACAAACTCATGACTGAACTCTGATTGGATCAGGCGCTAATGGACACGGCATACAGGAGTGGGCCTGGAATCATAAGACATAGAGATCTGCATGCAGTCAGTTTGCTCAAAATTGAGTATCAATTTTTAACTTGGCCTTTGGTTGATTTCACCTATTTCACTTATATACTGTTTAAGATTTTAGGGCTGTGACGCTCCGTACTATAATCTATTGAAATTTGAACACATGAAATTTTTCATCTGAATAACCTGAAAAATGAAGGGCCAAATAAATATTTTATAGTAATTCTTCTACATGACTTTGCAATTTCTATTATATTATTGGTATCAACATTGCTTGTGAGTAGGTGTTGTAATTTTTTTCAGGAAGAATAAATAATTTTTTTTATTAGGTCTACTTTTTCTTATAACCTCTCTACATTTTGATTTTTTAAACTTGTATTAAATTTTGCTTGCAATTTTTTCGGTTCCGACCGGATATAGCATTTGCCTCTCAATAAATCGGTAATGAGCTGGCTTAACACAATATTAGGAAAAACAACTAAAATATTAATGATAAATGAAAAAACTTCAGCAAAGCTTTTTATACGACAAATAGGAAAGATTATTATAGTTTAAAAGTAAGGGCAGCCTTTATAACTTAAGTGAGAGTTGGGAGAGGTTGGGAGAGGTTGGGATTAAAGGGGGGGGGGTGTATACCATAACCCTCTTTCCACCTCTCGGAGTCTAATTATTAAATAGAGATTCTTTTATTAGTGCAGTCGGTCCTGTAAAATGATTTTTAAAATGATTATTAGTGCAGTCCTGTAAAATGATTTAAACAAGAGGTTGCGTGATTTTACCAGTTCAACATTTACTTTACAATGCAGTAGACAAATGCAATAAAAAAATAATGTTTTACAGGATGCAGTATACAGATGCGTTGATTTTTTACTTTGCCCTTATTTGTTTTTGAAAATTATTCTGTCAAGGTTTTTTGTCAAATTAAGAGTTGAATTGTTATAGAGAGTAAGAAAGCCTTTTTCCATTAAAGAAACCAGTTTAACTTATTTAATTTAAAGTTTCCCACTCCGGACACCAATAGAATAATAAAAATGATAGATTTGTTTTTTCTTTCATTTGTCTGTATTGCCTCGCAAATATGTTTTGCATGAGACATGCATGAGACATGCATGATACATGCATGAGATATGTTTCGATCTTTAATGATTGCAACTAATAATTCTCTTTTTTATTACTTACTCGCCACTGAACGCTACTTTATCTTCGGTCAGTGTACTGCTAATTACTGCAGAACGCACAGGGGCGTAGTGGAGGTTTAGCCTAGGGGGGTAAACTTTTTTTTGTGCACCTTCCTACAGGTTTATGTGCACCCCCTAAACAAACCCGCAATAAGAAAAAAATTAAAACTTATTTGGGTAATTTCAGGGTAAACTAAACAGCCTATTCGCTGTTGATTGGTAATAGTCTTACTTTTCAAAGACAACTGTGGCCGGAGAAAAAGCCGATTTTTCGTTCAGAATTTGAGCGGAAAAAGACAGTCCCTCTCTATAAACACTATATATATATGTATATATATATATATCATAAATATATCATGATATATCATATCAATATCAATAATATTATGACTAGATGACACTGGAGACAGTATTATTCAAAGCTTAATAAAACGCTGTATCAATTACATCTTGCTCTGAGAGACTGAAATGGGTTTTGAATGAAACCCCGCGAAAAATTTTTTATAAATAAGATTAAGGTACAAGAAAGAATTTAAGAAATTATCATAAAATGGAAAAATTGTGACATTGTAAGTTGATGAGAAAAGAAAATCTAATACTTAGGGGGTGCACAGGGGTACCGCCCCCACTACGCCCCTGAGAACGCACCGTTTAGTTGAGGGTGCACTTAATGTATTCATTAACTGACCATTTATTCTACGAATGACAAGAGTTAGCAACAAAAAACACATAAATTTTACTCCTTATGATTAGCTCGTTGTTAGGGATCTGATGTACATATATGTAGAGGAGAGCTGCGATATATATTTGAATCTATGTAAGAAAGTCCCGGGAAAAAAAGTTTCTGGAAAAAAAACCTGGAAATAAAAACTTTGGAAAAAAAGTCCGAATTTTATCAAGTCCTTGAAAAAAATGTGACTGGAAATAAAGTCCTGTGTTTTGAATTCCTGGGACTTTTTTTCCTAAAATAGTATAGGGGCTGCCAATAAAGTCTCAGGAAATAAGATCCCAGGAAAAAAAGTCCTGAAGAAGATAAATCCTAGGAAAAGAANGGGGGTGGGGTCTCTCTGAAATATAGACTGTAGTTGGGGTAGTAAGGGTAGTTGCCATCAGATTCACCTCCAAGGGTGGGGGTGGGGTCTCTCTGAAATATATATTACAGATATATTACATAAATATATAAACACGATCAGATATATTACATTTAAATATAAACACAATCAGATTGTTGAAACGTAGGTGGGGCGTCGATATGACAATTAGATGTTGGAATGGCAAGTTGGTTAATTGGCTAGTTGGTTCATTGGCTAGTTGGTTCATTGGCTGGTTGGTTCATTGGTGAATTGGTTCAATGGTTAGTTGGTTCATTGGCTGGTTGGTTCGTTGGTTCATTGGTTCATTGGTTAAGCTCCTTAACTTGGACACAGTAGTCGCAAATAATCAGACAATGTATCATCATCATCATCATCATCATCATCATCATCATCATCATCATCATCATCATCATCATCATCATCATCATCATCATCANTTTCTCATTTTTATTATTTCTTATTTTTATTATTTCTCATTTTTATTATTTCTCACTTTTATTAGCTCTTATTTTTCTTATTTCTCATTTTTATTATTTCTTATTTTTCTTATTTCTTATTTTATTCTTATTGTTATTAATTTTAATATCATAAAACCATTATTTAAATTTTTCCATATGAGGGTTATTAATGTCGTCTTAAATCTCTTTCCCCTTTACTAGATTGTTGATGCTCCATCAAAGAAGTTTTGAACTGCATCTAGTATGAGGTTCTTCTATCCTCTGTGTTTGTGTTTNTCTTCTATCCTCTGTGTTTTGAACTGCATCTAGTATGAGGTTCTTCTATCCTCTATGTTTTGAACTGCATCTAGTATGAGGTTCTTCTATCCTCTGTGTTTTGAACTGCATCTAGTATGAGGTTCTTCTATCCTCTATGTTTTGAACTGCATCTAGTATGAGGTTCTTCTATCCTCTGTGTTTTGAACTGCATCTAGTATGAGGTTCTTCTATCCTCTATGTTTTGAACTGCATCTAGTATGAGGTTCTTCTATCCTCTGTGTTTTGAACTGCATCTAGTATGAGGTTCTTCTATCCTCTATGTTTTGAACTGCATCTAGTATGAGGTTCTTCTATCCTCTGTGTTTTGAACTGCATCTAGTATGAGGTTCTTCTATCCTCTATGTTTTGAACTGCATCTAGTATGAGGTTCTTCTATCCTCTGTGTTTTGAACTGCATCTAGTATGAGGTTCTTCTATCCTCTATGTTTTGAACTGCATCTAGTATGAGGTTCTTCTATCCTCTGTGTTTTGAACTGCATCTAGTATGAGGTTCTTCTATCCTCTATGTTTTGAACTGCATCTAGTATGAGGTTCTTCTATCCTCTGTGTTTTGAACTGCATCTAGTATGAGGTTCTTCTATCCTCTATGTTTTGAACTGCATCTAGTATGAGGTTCTTCTATCCTCTGTGTTTTGAACTGCATCTAGTATGAGGTTCTTCTATCCTCTATGTTTTGAACTGCATCTAGTATGAGGTTCTTCTATCCTCTGTGTTTTGAACTGCATATAGTATGAGGTTCTTCTATCCTCTGTGTTTTGAACTGCATCTAGTATGAGGTTCTTCTATCCTCTGTGTTTTGAACTGCATCTAGTATGAGGTTCTTCTATCCTCTATGTTTTGAACTGCATCTAGTATGAGGTTCTTCTATCCTCTATGTTTTGAACTGCATCTAGTATGAGGTTCTTCTATCCTCTGTGTTTGTGTTTAAGCATTCTAATATGGTTGTAATTTGGAAAGAGTATGTAAGGGAGAGAAACTATTAATTGGTGTAAGCCATTGGCTCTAGCATACCCACCTGTTTGAATGTCGTCTTCATTTCTTTTTTTTTGAAAATAGAAAGTGAAAGAAAAAAACAATCGAGTTCATGATAAGAAAAGAAATAAATAACATCAAATTCTTTTTTTATTGGAAGTAAAAGCTCTTAATTTGACCAAATCTACTTAAATCATAAATTGAATTAATTAGTGCATTATACTTATAAAAAGTACAATTTCAAGCTTTGATAGAAAAAAATAAAAACAGAAATATAAAACGAGAAAAGTCAAAACTTGAAGTTTGAATTAAATAAAAAATTATGTTTTAAGTATGAAGACGATCTTTGTTTAAAGTAAAATTTACTTAATTTTAAGTCACCTCGCCATTCTAAGAGTTGCATGCAGGCAAAGGAGTATGGAATATGAGGGAGACGGAATCGGCCCGGCTTATACACGCTTTGCAGACGGTACTCCATTTGAAAAAGACGACCTTAAGGTCGTCTTTTATTTTTTTAAACGTTATTTTTTACTATACCATATTAAATAAAACCGATTTTTTTATATTATACTGTTAAACCTTTAATATAGATTACATTGGAAGAATTTATCAAATGTCGTTTTCTAAATCTCATGATAATGGAATGCCGCAAATGTTTAGTTTTATTGATTGAGTATTTATATGGAGCTCTTCAAAGATGTCCCCACAGTCCACACATATTTCATGTCTATTTATTTATTTTTACAAAAAAAAGAGACATACAAATTCTCATTCGGGAAAAAATATCACTTTCAACAAAGAAATGTTTACATTGTTTAGTAACCTACATATATTCATTTGTTAAGCTTCAAGCAGTACAATCACTGAGATTTAGGAATACAATGCTTCTTGTTATAAGATTCTCAGCGGCAAAGCCAAAAAAATTTCCAAGACGACATTTGATAAATTCTTCCGATGTATTCAATATTTAGGGTTTAACTGTAAAAAAAATACATTTGAATTGCTAATTTTGCATTCCAAAAAAATTTGTTTGTTTGGCGTTATTCAGCCTACTTTTTTCACTGTTCAATGTATACAATAACCTATTCTGAGTACATGTATGTACGCGGTATTAGTAAATCAGACAAATATGTCTTATTCAAATGGAGTACCGTTTGCAAAGCATGCATCTTCATATGGAGGGGCGGGCCGGGTCGATTCCTTCTCCCTTATATTCCATACTCCTTAGTGCAGGCCCTATACACGACGGTACCCTATAAACCTTTATCCTGAAGAAGATAATACCAATGGTCGTTGTTTTACCTTAAAACATATTTATTTCCGACATCATTATTTTCCATACAGCATAAAATCGCAAGTCGCAATTTCTTACAAACCATAAATGAAAATTTTCGATTTTTTGTTTAGAAAAATGAGAATATCACATGCATCCTTTATCTGGACAACAGATTTAAAGATATCTGACATAATCCACTCCGACAAAGTGACAACATTACGTCGTAAAGGTGCTGTATCCTTCCCTGTTAATTGACACTTGATCCCTGCAGTGTTATGTATTTCATCAACTATTTCACAATTCAATTTTACTAATCCACAGTCTCTCAACCAAAACTGTCTGATTAGACTCAATGACCAGAATGAAATATATTTTTTACAAATTATTACGTAACGATTATAAAATAAAAAGATGAAATTGCATTTTGGCATTTTTAAAACCACAAATACAGTGAGAACCAGAAAACTCTGGAATATGAAAAACGATATCAGACTTAATTACTTTTTTACTTTAAATTTTTCAGTGTTAACCTTTAACTTAATAAGTTACCTAATAAGTTACTATTATAACTATTTGCTTATTAAAAACATAAACATGCACTTCAAGGGAGTGACCGGCTATGTAAGGTAGTTAAATTAACTGAGTATGCAGTGTTGTAGACAAATTCTTTAGGATTCATTTGAAACATTTAAACGTTTCCACGATGCAAAATTACTACGTTCAAAATCATGAATTTGAGTGGATACGTTTTCAGAATCGGTTTTTTTTTTTAATTATTAAATAACGACGACGAGAAAGAAAGTAAAAATTATACAGTAAACTAATTAGATAGTTAGGAACATATTTCTCAAAAGAAATGTGTTATAAAGCAATGCTAGAATCAATTATTTCGTTTTCATCATTATAATGAATTTCTTATTTTCTATGAATTTGTTCGCAGATTTCTACAAATTCTTCTAATGTCGTTTTCAATAATAATTCCAGAAAATCTGCTGAAAATATTTGTGAATAATCAGAGATTATAGAAACTAATATTTGAAAAAGATTATTTATTTTTGATGGTAAGATTAATTTTTATTTTTTCAACCTGTTCCTTAACAACGAATTAGTTTACTGTAGAATTTTGTTTATATTTTTTGTCGTCGTTATTTAATAATTAATTGAAAAATTAATTCTGAAAACGTATCCACCTAAAAGTACGATATTGAACGTCGACTTTGCGTTCAAACTCAGAATTGACAGATCTTAAAAAAGTTTTATATGTCTCAAATGAATTCTAAAGAATTTGTCCAAAGCACTGCATACTCAGTTCAATTACCTTTAAAGCCAGTCTGTCCCTTTGAGTTACTATAATGTCGTCTTCTTATTAAAAAGTTTTCTGGCTAACATTGCAAGAAATATGAGCAGATATATAGGTGTCGTTGAACTAGTTGTACCGAGTTCAACTACAAATATTGATGAATTCCAATTACTGAATGATTATTATTATTGTTCAAAAACTCTATTACACCCCTCTTCTTAAAGAGACTGTAGAGTGTAGACACAAGTTAAGTGACTCTATATAAATAGAGTTGGATGGTTCGAATCAAAACAAAATCCTTAAATGCATGAGAATTTAGAAATCCATTTTTCTCTCTCTGAAAATGGATTATTTTCAACTGTGGTTTCTGTAAAAATTGCACGTGAGAATTTCTTCTGCAAAAATATTTTTAAATGCATTTGTTTAAAACTTCTTCTTTTTACCACCGTCACAGTTACCCCATCTTTTCTCTAAATCTCCAAGTTACAAAATCACAGATCCTAAATTTTTCATTAGCTACACATATTTCTGAATTTAGTCCTACTTGTAAAAGATATCTCTCCTTAGTAAAACTCTTCTCTTTTATTTCACTTTTATTTACAGTCGTCGTCTAATATATAAATACAATGAAGACGACTTCCTATTTTAATTTTGATTAATATCAAGCTGTTAAACAGCATGGATATATATAACCGTAGAAGTCAAGAGAAGCTGTCAATTAAAAAAGCTGCATTTTGATTACTTGTAAATTAATAAATCGAAAAAAGCTTGTTTACAATAAAAATGTCGTGTTTCTTGTATTGGCATAATCGCCAACTAATGTATTATCCCCCATTCCCCCAGTTGAACTCTTCATCTTTGTAATTGAAAGATACGGAACACTAAATGCATCTAAAGAATTTGTCCAAAGCACTGCATACTCAGTTCAATTACCTTTAAAGCCAGTCTGTCCCTTTGAGTTACTATAATGTCGTCTTCTTATTAAAAAGTTTTCTGGCTAACATTGCAAGAAATATGAGCAGATATATAGGTGTCGTTGAACTAGTTGTACCGAGTTCAACTACAAATATTGATGAATTCCAATTACTGAATGATTATTATTATTGTTCAAAAACTCTATTACACCCCTCTTCTTAAAGAGACTGTAGAGTGTAGACACAAGTTAAGTGACTCTATATAAATAGAGTTGGATGGTTCGAATCAAAACAAAATCCTTAAATGCATGAGAATTTAGAAATCCATTTTTCTCTCTCTGAAAATGGATTATTTTCAACTGTGGTTTCTGTAAAAATTGCACGTGAGAATTTCTTCTGCAAAAATATTTTTAAATGCATTTGTTTAAAACTTCTTCTTTTTACCACCGTCACAGTTACCCCATCTTTTCTCTAAATCTCCAAGTTACAAAATCACAGATCCTAAATTTTTCATTAGCTACACATATTTCTGAATTTAGTCCTACTTGTAAAAGATATCTCTCCTTAGTAAAACTCTTCTCTTTTATTTCACTTTTATTTACAGTCGTCGTCTAATATATAAATACAATGAAGACGACTTCCTATTTTAATTTTGATTAATATCAAGCTGTTAAACAGCATGGATATATATAACCGTAGAAGTCAAGAGAAGCTGTCAATTAAAAAAGCTGCATTTTGATTACTTGTAAATTAATAAATCGAAAAAAGCTTGTTTACAATAAAAATGTCGTGTTTCTTGTATTGGCATAATCGCCAACTAATGTATTATCCCCCATTCCCCCATTTGAACTCTTCATCTTTGTAATTGAAAGATACGGAACACTAAATGCATCCCTTCAATATCTATTCAAGCATGGCATGGCAGTTTCTTGATATTGCAATGGTTGAATGGGGTGCGTTGCGCATCGTTTTAAATATATCAGACTTTTGGCGATCAAGAGCTTTCAAAAAACTAAACAATAGACAAACAAACAACCCTTTTAGGGCAAAACGCTCGGACCAAAACATTTTTTGCTTGTGGTTTTTCATTATATTCATTAATATATATTGTCTGTATTTCACTAATATGCAAAATGTAAACTTCTATAAATTATAAATGGTAAAAAAATACTAAGATCGGTTTCGACTTCACCTATATCCAGAGAGCTTTGACAATTATTCCTTAAAGGAATTGAGTCTTTGCCACAAACTCTGCTTTTCTAACCCCTATATCTTTGGATTCCAATGTCGTAGACCTTAGATATTTCAAACTATGAATTCTGTTAGATAAATTAAAATAAGTTTGAAATATCAAAGATGTACTACATTGGGTTCCAAAGATAAAGGGATTATAAATTGAGAGTTTGTGACAAAGACTCAATTCCTTTCTAGTTGACTTTAAAGTGTCAGAAATCTCCTGGGCCTTTCGTTTTACATTACTCACTCGCTTATACTTTTTTGTATAAGCCCTAAAACAGAAAACTTGTTCCTAGCTTCAGTTAAAAATTCAGAATTTTAGTATAATTTAGCGTAAGACTTGGAGCCTTTCCAGTTAGCTTAAAATCCGTGAAACGAATAGAATCGAATTGAAAAAAAGTTCAATTCTTGATTCCCGTATCTTCGACAAGTTTCTGAATAATGTTGCAAAATTATGCAACAGATGAATTAGATCAGTAGTTCGGAACAGGAAATACATTGCAGATCTTGTTCAAGTAAGCTACACTAGGAATTCTCATAGATATGTTTGCATAAAAAGTGTACTGCAGTTTCTGGGAGGAACTTAACCCTATTCCTGATGGGGGGGGGGTCAATTTGACCCCCCCTGTAGTTTTTTCACATAACTCAAAAAGAATTGGTCTGAGGCTGTTGAAATTTTCTGACTTTTCCTACATACCTTTCTTCTATAATTTGTAATTTTGTTTAATACCAAAGACAATAATAAAAATATTATATAGGAGTAAAATATATTTGAGCAACAAATGTTTAAACGAAATAAACTGCAAACAACATTTAATATCTAATAATATTGGAGAAAAAAGTTATTGGAATTTTATTGGTTTTATAGTTTTGTAAATAAACATTAAAGGAACTGAACAAGTCACGCTTCATCTAAAGAATTGTACTCACAACAGTACCCTTGTAAGCTTTGTATTTTAGAGAAGGAATGAGATATCATGTTTTTAACATTAAAAGTTTATTATTTTTAGTTGTACAAATTTTTCCAGGGGAACAAGAAGGATAATGAGAATCAGGCATGCCAGGACCCCTCTTTAGACGTGGGGTCACCAAAATTACAACGATAGTCCTTTTAATAGATCTAAAAAAAGGAAAGATATTTTTAATATTTGCATAAGAAACCAATAGTAAATTTTGCTGCTAATGTGGTCTTTATATAACAGCAACTAGAAAAAGGTGAAGTTGAAAGACTTTATTATTTTATGAATTTATGCTGCACACTTATCTCATGAGAAAGGGAATAATTTATTTAGTGTACCGTTCTGTTTTCCCTTATTAGTCTGTACATAAACTGTACAACTTGCTCTAGCTGCCCCAGCTGCCCACAGGGTGGTTTAGTATTTCAAAAGCAACTCGAAAAATTCAATGTCAGTAGAATGTGTACTTTCATGCAATGTTGTCAACCTTTAACTATGATAGATGTATGTAAAGTCGTCTTTAACTTAGAACCTCCTCTCGGAGACACTATAAAGTCCAAACCAAATAATTTTAAGCGGCTCCGGTCCTTTGTTCTACATCGGAGTGTAAATAACTTAAAGCATTGTGAATCCATCCATTTCAAAAGTTAAACAAAGAATATTTTCACATAAAGAATTAGTGACTTTCGTTAATAATTAATTGTCATTCTTTTCAGAAGTTTAAAAAAACGTCTTAGGACTGTCCGACGATTTAACCCTCTGATATCGCTTATTAGATCGTAAGAATCTTTCCATTATAAACATTCATTGTAATAATTTACATGTTATTATTTACATGTTATTATTTCTATATTATTATTTATATCATTTTTTTCAGGAAATAAAGAGTTTTCTTCGTTATCGGTCTAGATTTGAGGGTTATACTGTTGTTTATCTGTTCATCATTGAGAATCTTGCTGCTATACGACAGCAAATGTAATTATTTCTCATAACGGGCCCTGCAAATTTTAGACATTTATCAACAATCACAATTTAGTGATATTTCAAAATTAAAAGAAATTAGGAAGACGACAATTACTCCACTGTTTTCTGGTCACCACTTTAAGTACATTATGTGCTCCGTTATTCTAGAGTTGAAATAGCTCACGAATTCTCTTGTCAATTAAATTCACGATCACCGCTTTGTAATTAATCTACAGGAAACGCTTCTAATTTGTTGACTTGATGTGAAACCAGCGACAAGAAAACTGTTCCTGAATCCCATGAGAACTGCACTCAGTTGTCTGAACTAAATAATAGGTATTCACGGTTTTATATTACTTGCATCTTTATTTCTTCCTCCGAATTTCAAGGATAAACTATGAATTCGCACTTTGCAAAATTACTCTAAACTTTTTCAGCGAGAACCAGAAAACTGTATAACCGCAAGACGACCGTTAGACTTTAGTTATAATTCTAGCTGTATAGTCAAATAAACATGAAATATAGCAGTTTAAACAGTATACATACCATTTTACCTAATGAATTGATTTTCAAGCTACATCAATTACACCAAAATAGTGTTTACCTATTCCACATTTTTAAGAACATTATGGCACAGGCGCTGTCTCATACATAGATTTGTTTGGATATCTTCCAGCGATCCATCGAACCGAGCTGTCATCAATCGTTATAATTAACGTCTTATGCATTATGCATTACATATCAAACGTTTTAACCTCAGTCCATACACATGTTAATTGGGGCACCCTGTCTAGTGTCTGTACAGAATTAGGCTTTTAATGCGCTTCAATCCTTTTTTCTGGCATCATTTTAGCTGTTGACCCTTTCTCTTTAAACTACCATTCGTATTTCGCGATTGTTCTGTTTTGTTTGGCGCATTTGACGTTTTTTGGGATACAAACACACTATGTATACTAACAAACAGACAAAGAGTAGAAAAAAGGAAAGTATATATATATATATATATAGATGACAAATAAAATAGATCGATGTCAAAATCGTTCTGCAGGATCGGACACCTTTGTGTTAAAAGGAGTTGATCGAAAGCGTGGAATTATCTACGGGATTATCCACAAAGGATGAGTCTATAAAGACGACCTATAATCCTTAAATCTCTGGAACTGAAGATTTAATTAGTTCTGCGGTCTATATATTTAGGTGTACTAAATGAGTTGGCAAAGAATGTTAAAAGTATAAAGTATCAGGGAACCATGAATGTAGAAAAGTATAAAGTTACANGGAACCAGGAAAACCAGAGAATAAATAAAACTCGGGAAACCAGGAAACCCAAGAAAAAAGAAATTAAACAACTTAGGAAACTAGGAAACCAGGAAAGGTGTAAACAAGTGCGAACCAGGGAACCAGGAAAGGTGTAAACAAGTGAGAACCAGGGATCCAGGAAAGGTGTAAACAAGTGAGAACCAGGGAACCAGGAAAGGTGCGAACCAGGGAACGGTGGAATGATTATCGTCTTCGTTCTTCTTATTACTAAACAAAGAGAATAGAATATATATTAAAGGGGAATTTAGAGAATCTCTCGGTATGACTTTTTTCAGTCCCTTTCAGCCTGAAAGGGAGTTCAAAGTGTACAAATCATGTAAATGTTCACAAATTATATGCTGTAGAGTACATTAATACAGTATGTTCCCTAGACTATCCATTTCAATTTCGAATTTTTTAAAGGTGTTAAATAAACTTTATAATGAATTAGGTGAATAAAAAACATCATTTGATTTATAGTTATAACGGAACGGAAAATCATCGTTTGTAAACTGAAAAGCATAGAGTCTAGTTGAAATGATCATTTGTCAATTATAAAACCAGCCTATTTCATAATTTGGTTTTCTTTTTACTATTAGTTTTAGATTTTCTATAAAATGATGTTCCAGGGCCCAAAATGTTATGTAGCACAAATATGTGAAGTACACCTGCAGTATGGAAACAGTACAACAAAATGGCCGTTCTACACTTTTTTCTAGTAAATTCCACTCCAATATATATTCTATTCTCTTTTTTATTAAATGAATACCACAGTAATATTTAGTATGTATGCACATGCTGTAAAACGTGCTCTAGCTTTGCTTTTGCCTGATACTTCGAATGAACCGGAGTTTGTATCTCGCCCCCCCTTTAAAATATGTCTTGAGCTGGGCACTATAGTGAAGGATAATCTTAACCCAGATCACTGGATCTCAATATCTACAGTGGGCCCTTTATTTGAGGATCAATGCTTAACCTCTTCATTTCAATCATGCCTCCAGCCCGCGATTTAAAAATTTCGGCTCGAGTCTTAATTCTTTAAAC
>NW_019396319.1:120845-211141 GCF_000591075.1 Eurytemora carolleeae | reverse complement strand
GGGTACACCATGAAAACTGCCTAAAGCTTCTTAGTACAAATGAGAAAAAACCTGTATTTTTAAGTGTGTCTTTCTTTGATTAATGTTGCCAGAGAACAAACTGAAAATGTAAATACTTTTCAATGTTTTATTTTGATGATTTGATGCATTTTTTTTCCGTTCATTTTTTTCAATCTTGCATTTTTGCATATAAAGTGATCCTCACAAATGAGCTCATAATATGCTCTTGCATTTCATTGTCAAAAATTACGCAAATTGAATGAAATCATTTCTAGAAAGGAACTGATTACTCGCCTCAAACTCTAAATTTGTATTACCTTTATCTTTGCAACCAAATTTAGTAATATCTTAGATATTTAAACTATGAAATCTATTAGATCATTTATTTAAAGCAAGAAGTTTGAAAGATTTTCGCAAAATGCACATTTCTTAGATTATGTTTAATCTAAAAGCTAAAAGTTGCACATCCCTAAGATCATTTTAAATTGAAATATTAAAAGTTTTAAATCTCTAAGATCATTTTAAATATGAAATTAAAAAGTTACCCATCCCTAAGATAACATTAAATTTAAAAATAAAAAGTTGCCCAACCCATGGCAAATAGATTATCAAGTACAATAGGTGGCAACAGAGAAATGGACCAATTATACACGACGTCACAAGTGTCAAACATAACTAGGAAAACGAAATTTTCTCACATTAGTTGAAATGTTCTCCAAGATTATATACAAAATTTATTTTCAAACGTAAGGTGACATATATTTAGGTCAAGTATGTACAGCTATTTGCTATTTGGACGAATCCCTTGTTTAAATCTATAGTACATGTCTACAAGATACTGATATATAGGATATATATATTTGGACGAATCCCTTGTTTAAATCTATAGTACATGTATACAAGATACTGATCTAGGATATATATTTATGGACGAATCCTTTGTTTAAATCTACAAAGTACATGTTTACAAGATACTGATCTAGGATATATATATATGGACGAATCCCTTGTTTAAATCTATAGTACATGTCTACAAGATACTGATCTAGGATATATATTTATGGACGAATCCCTTGTTTAAATCTACAAAGTACATGTATACAAGATACTGATCTAGGATATATATTTATGGACGAATCCCTTGTTTAAATCTACAAAGTACATGTATACAAGATACTGATCTAGGATATATATATTTGGACGAATCCCTTGTTTAAATCTACAGTACATGTATACAAGATACTGATCTAGGATATATATTTGGACGAATCCCTTGTTTAAATCTACAAAGCATATGTTTAAGGATATTTTGCTACTTCTATGAAATATATTTGGATTGTATATATCTCCTAGAGTTTAACCTCAGTTACAACTATACTCTCAAGTGGGAAACATTGTCTGCGTGTTTTTATTTACCGCATATTTAGGGCTGGGCCAGTGGGCAGTAGGCCTACTATTCGATCCGTTATTTTAAACATTCAAAGGGACTGTGTAGGCGTTTTCTAAAACTAATTTTAATCTAATAAACAGCATGTCCAAGAAACAAGAATGATAAAGATGTCATTGTACGTTTTTCTATCTTAAAACTTGCCAAATTCTAACAATTCAAGTTAATTCAAAATTGTGTGTTAATGATGGACTATACCTCTATAGAGTTAAAGTATATGTCAGCTCCACATTTTATTGTAAATATATTCCGGTCTGGACTGAACCTCGTCAGTTCTAGCATTATCATTTTAGTTTCAGTATAAGTAAATATTTCCATTTACTAATAGCATCGATTGAAGGATTCATATCTCTAATTGGATAAAAAGATAGATAAAAAGATAGATGTTACCACCAGACTATTTCTATTGGTTCAGAATAGACAACAAACACATGACTGAACCCTGATTGGATCAGGCGCTAATGGACTCAGCATACAGGAGTGTTATAATCCCCATCAAAATTAATAATAAGAAAATGTTAAAAGCCTTAAGAAAATATTTTATTAAAAAAGAATTCAAGTTAAATTGTCTCTTCAGCATAAATCCGCAAGTCATTTTATATGGAAACCACAATCTCATTTACTCATATTAAAAGGTACTGTTGTGTATCGAACATGCCATTACATTATTGGAGGCTGCCAGTGCCCAGCCCTACTTGACGGCAGTTACTGGAGTACATGAGTATGGAAAAAACAAGAAAATGAAAACCATATGTAGTATTGTGCAAACTGCATGATTTCATGTTTTTAATAAAGTCTTATCTTCTTGTCTCATACGATAACTTTTAGCACTAACCAGTAGGTCAAATATAACTAATTTTCTTTCTTTCTAAATATAAAATATCGGGTTGCAAAGATAGAGGGATTAAAATCAGAGTTTGTGGCAAGTTTTGATTGAATTTAGATATGAAAATTTTAACATTGTTGAAATGCTAAATCTATCAACAAAAGTGTCTAGTAAATGATAAATTAAAGGTTTCAAATTATTGCAAGTCAACTTACAAGTCAGAGAAAACGTAGACTTTTACTTTAGTAAAAGCAAATAAACGTTGCATTTTATATCGCTTTTTATTAAACATGTTACACGATGATGTAGATGTCTTGGTCAGTGAACCTTCACTTTCGAAACCATTTAACCCTTTTTTTTGCTATTTATCAAATAGTTCATGCACCTGATCAGAAGCCGTAACTAATCTTTATCTTAGAAAACTTAAACATATAAAACTAAATTTGGTTTCGCGTAGCCCTGCAAATGTAAATATGAATTATTTTACTGTCTAAGTGGGGGTTCCCCCCCCCCCTCTCCTCCCTTACAGAAAACGTCCGGTCGCCGGCCTGAAATCTCAATCTAAAATAAATTGCTAGAAAAAACACGACATCTTCGTTTCGAATATTTTTGCAATTTCGAATAACAGATTTCTTTTGGAAAATTCTGGGAAATAACTAAACAAAGACTTAAAGTTCTTCACGGGAAAGGCAGGATATTTCTATTTCTTGAGTGAAATTTCTAATGTCCAGATCCGTATCTAAACATGTTTTTTAGGGGGGGGGGGGGGCCTCCTATACTTATAATTTTATCTTACAAAAGAGGGGGGGGGCACTTGTTCAATTGCTCCCCCTCCAGCTACGTAACTGAAAAAAATTAAAATGAACATTGTTATCATTTTATTAAGAATTGATCTAAATAAAATTTGGGAAATCTTAGAAATTAACCAGTAATAAGCTGAATGAAAGTCGTCTTTATTTACTCACTAATTTCAGTTTCTCTTCCTTAGAATGGAATATTGTAAACTTTATATGTATCCTGAAATGGAATATTATCATCTATCTATGTATCCTAGAATGGATTATTATCATCTACATATGTATCCTAGAATAGTAATTATCATCTATCTATGTATCCTAGAATAGAATATTATCATCTATGTATCCTGAAATGAAATATTATCATTTATCTATGTATCCTAGAATGGAATATTATCATCTATGTATCCTGAAATGGAATATTATCATCTATCTATGTATTCCTAGAATGGAATATTATCTATCTATGTATCCTAGAATGGAATATTATCTATCTCTGTATCCTAGAATCGAATATTATCATCTATATGTGTATCCTAGAATGGAATATTATCATCAATATATGTATCCTAGAATGGAATATTATCATCAATCTATGTATACTAGAATGGAATAATATCTATCTATGAATCCTAGAATAAAATATTATCATCTATCTCTGTATCCTAGAATGGAATATTATCTATCTATGTATCCTAGAATGGAATATTATCTATCTCTGTATCCTAGAATGGAATATTATCATCTATAAGTGTATCCTAGAATGGAATAATGTTAATGATGAGAATGGATGAGTATGGGGACAGGACGGAGAAGCCTGATAGGACTGATAGATCATTAAATGGGATTTCACAGTAAGGATGATGAATGTGAATCTAACCAAACTAACAGGGAGAAGGACGGAATTCATTTTTTAATTAAAATATTAAAAATATTTGTGTGCTAATCTATAATATTAAAGGGACTGTAAGCGTAAGATGGTAATGCCAAATTCACAATGGTACCTTTGAAACCTTTTTCTGATCATTAAATGTTTAATTCTGATATTTTATATATCTATATTTCCTGCAGTAGAAATGCGCAAGTCAACTTTAAAGAAAATCCCCAATTGAAAATAATAACTTTATAAACATTAATTTCTATTTCATGCTTGATCAGACAAAGCTTTTAAGGCACTGTTGTAAATCAGGCATTGTTGGCACTGTTGTAAATCAGACATTGTCATCTTTGTTTTGAGGGTCACTTGAAATCCCTTTAATCCACCACATGCATGAATTATTTATTTAAAAATTGCATGAATCAGTTTTATTGTCCTCACAATAAATGTGCCTGAAAACACACACCCCAAAATGCTGTGGAATAGAAAGACGATATTTACGCAAATTTATGTTCATTTAAAGTTGTTAGAAGGCAAATCTTTTCACTTGCAAATTGAAATAAACTTATTAAGTGAAATGGTTCTGTATACACTGCACAATTGCTTTTTATTAAACTATTAAAAATAATAACTTGAGTCTTAAGTCGTCTTCCTTTTCCACAGTTTTATAAGTCCCACTGGATGCGATCTCCAACCTAAATCTTGTACCAGATGTTAACCCAATTATACCCACTCTCATAACAACACCAGTGTGGCATTTGCAATTTACAACAGGACAATTGATAACCCATTTTGTCCTCGATTTAATTCTAACAACTGTTTTAAACCCATTTATCAAAAAGCATAACTTTAACAGTAGATGTTCACATTTTTATCCACAACTTAAAACTAATACAAGTTAAATGTTAACCCATTTATTCTTTTCTTAAATTACCTAAATTTTATTTTTATTTAGTTTTTAACCCATTTACGCCAAACGATAATTTAACAGTAGATGTAAACCCATTTATGCCAAACTTTAATCTGACACTAGATTTACGTTTAACTTGAATGTAAATCTAGAATTGTTAACCCATTTATACCAAACGAATATTTAACAGTAGATGTTAACCCATTTATCCCAAACCTTCTTGTAACAGTTCCTGTTTGTGTTCATGTTCTAATACTAACTCAGATTCCTTACTAACCTGGGGCAAAATCAATAAGGAATATATTTCTATATTGAACTATAGCTTGGGAACAAAACTTTGTCTGGAATCTAAGTTTTCCATGCAAAATCGACCTATTAAATCAAACTAAGAATATTTTAATTAATTCCCTAAATGAGGAAGACGACTGCAAGACTCGAGTTATGATTAAATAGCCTAACAAACAATAAGAAGCTATGCAGTTTACATAGAAACTTTTAACTTAATTAGAAAAACTAATAGACACACTTTTTGCAATATTAATAATTCAACTATATTGCTCAGTGTACAAAACCGAGTGCTTGAATGTCGTCTTCCTAATCAACATTTTTTTTATTTTTTTTTATCTTATTCTACCACGTCTGACAACAAGGCGAAAATTAGACTAATAAAACTAGAAAAATATGTCTCCAGGAAATTAAAGGTTATAAGAGAAACCTTCCCCTTTCCCTTTCTGCGTTCAGAAAATATGAAAACCCAGAGTTCAGAAAACCAGATCGTTTACCAGAGTCTAGAAAAACATCTCGGGAGACAGAAATCACTTTCATGACCTCTTCTAATCATCCGTACATGCAGTTTCAAGGCAGTCCATAAAATTGAATCAACTGACTTACTCTTTAATCATATTGAATATCTTTTACTGCGTTTAGACCCCATGATTCCCCCAAAAGAGGGGGGTCAAGTTACTTAACGTCCTTTAGAAGAATGCATTTAAAAAATCGCGCATTTTTATTCAAATAGACAATGCAATTGAGTAAAATAAACAACGGTGGGTATTTAAATATATATGAACTGTACTGCAGAAGAGACCGTGTACAAACTTCTGGAGGATTCAGCTCATATAGGATTTTCTCCTCTTTCCCTAGGGATCAGTCAGTGCAACAATTTTTTATACGATGGGACGATGGAAAGATGAGACGACATTAAAGCAATCTTGTGTGTTTTGATATTGTTATACAGACATTAGTTTTACAAGTTGGCATTAAAATCAACTAATGAAGGGAATTGGGTCTGTGTACACTGCACAGTGGGTGAATTTCATGCTTATTGGACAATTTTCGTAAATAATTTGATTCTTACAATAATCTAAGTATCCTGCAGTTTTAATGGTCTTACTATGTACCTTTGTAAAACACTGTGTCCTTCTTGCAAATATTTTCTTTTTGGTTTTAGACATTTCTCTCAGCGGCCTTGCAAAGATCTCTTCTTTAATCTTTTATATTCAAACCAAAATAGATGCAAAACCGAAACAGGTTTTGTTTTATGTAATTTCGAAATTAAAACTTAGAAATTAACATAATCTTCTTCAACGATAAATTCCTAAGTAATAACTCCATAAAAGAACAGTTGGGTTTGAGACACTACAATTGTACTTAAAAAAAGAAAATTTTTATGTTTAGAGAATAGAGACTTATTTAGAATATTTTTTTTCAACTTTTTTATCTTCAAAAACTAAAATATTAGGCCATTGGTAATTTTTTCTCCAATATTTCTTTTTCTTGGGAAACATGTTTTTACAAATTTTCATTAGAAAATTAATAAAAGAATTATTGAATCGAAAAATTTATTCTTTTCTCTTAAATGTTTCACTAAATGTTGAATGAATGGTAATTCAATTTCATTATAAAAAAATTTGTTCGTCAAAATGATTAATATTTTCTCATTCCTAAAGGTTGCTAAAGCTAACGAATTAATTATTTTTTTTTAGTTCAAATAAAGTTTTCATGAATGGTTTTTATTCCATTTGAAAAAAAAATCGACTTTACTTATTGAGTAATTTTTCATGTTCAATATTTTAAGTTTTATTTTTAGGCCTAGACTGAATTGTATTTGTTTGATTAGAATTGACGAGCAATTATTAGCTTGACAATGACATCCACTCAATTACGAGAAATAAAAAATAAACACGTTTTCCTTTTAAACGCAATTTTGTCAAACATGAAGGAAAACATCTTTTGAAATAACAATTTTCTTGTTCTCGAATATTTATTTTTCTTAAACAATGTCCCCCTCTCCTTCTCTTAAACACTGAATCTGGTTTCCAAATTTGTATTGAAAATCAGGTTGCATTGCAGAATATGATTTTTTACTCCAGAAGGAACTGCAGAGGCTCGTTTTTAAAACATTAAAGGTTTTAGAGTTTTAAAAGGCTTTACGAGAATCTGAGATTGTTATCCTATTTAAAAATTAAAAACCTGATAAGTTTGCTTTGTTAAAATATACACAATATTTACTTCGACTTATGATTTCACTAAAAACAATTTTTACAGTAGTTTTTTTAACAATAATTTTGGTTAATATTTTTGTAATTAATGAAACCCAATAAAAGCAAAACTTTTATTTATTGGATTTTGCTAAGCAATATAATATTTCGGAAACCTTAGATATTTCAAACTACTTTATGTAGCAACATTAATTCATAGTTTGAATAATCAAAGGTCTACACCATAAGGTTTAAAGTTTTGAATATTGCAATTTTGATTGTTTTAAAATTAATATTAACAACCGTGCATGACAAGTTACTTTTATTAAAAAAAATTTTCTGTAAAAATCAGGAATGTACGGTTTATGAAGAATTGAATTTTTGTTGGCAATATAAACAATGATTAATTTAGAATTAGAGTCTTGTATGAAATTCTATTCCATGTTAAAATCAATATTAAATTCACTAAGTAAAATTACGTAAATTGTGAGTTTCTTTTATCCCAAATCTTGCATGAACTGATTTTTAGAAAAATTTTCTCTTCTTTCCTCTGCGGCTCTCCCCTCCTGCTTTTCAATATTTAGGAAAATACTGGATATTTTTACATTTATATATTTTTTGAAGTATATAATAATACAATAAATATAAATATTTCAATACATTTATCCACTATATCTGAGTATCTATTCTGTTGAGGGAACCCCCGGGTGCCCGAGGAGTAACATAGACTAAAAAAAAAGAATTTTTTCTTCTTCAAAAATCTAATTTTCATGTAACTGTATACCCTGGGATTAATATAATGAATTTGAACTGCCAACCGCCAGTTCAAATTTGAATCACCGATTTAAATCCTTCCCTAATCTTTAAATGCTTGTATTGCAGTGATGCCCTGCAGAAAGTACTAACCGCTATCTTGTATCTTATATCCTGTATCCTGTATCCTGAAGTATATATAGGTGCATGTATTGCAGTGATGCCCTGCAGAAAGTACTAACTGCTCTATATCTTGTATCATATATCCTGTATCCTGTATCCTGAAGTATATATAGGTGCATGTATTGCAGTGATGCCCTGCAGAAAGCAGTAACTGCTCTGTATGCGAATATTTTGGTTATTCTTGGGTTCGCACTGCCTCTGGCGGAGAGCATTGCAGTTAATATATCAGAAGGTTAGTATTATAAATTTAATATTTTTTTCTGTTATTCCAGAGCTGAAAACTTTAGAATGGTGGATATCGAGATCAATGCTTGATCTACTTTTTACTTTTTTTTTACATATTGTCATAAACTATCAATTGAAATATACACATACTAAGGATACTATCAACTGATCTACGTATATTTACGATATTTTAAGATTTGAATGAAGGTAAATATCCCATGACTTTAAATTCCTTCACGACGCTCGAATTATAACACAATAAACACAAAACAATACTTTATTAATAATGTAAAAATGACTTATATTTAGGATACCATCAACTGATCTACATATATTTAGGATACTATCAACTGATCTACGTATATTTAATATACTACGGTGGTAGGCGGTTTTATCAATGTAAAGAAGACGACTTTTGATTTAATTTTTTATATATCAAGCTTTATAACACCATGGATACACAAAAACATAGATACAATGAGATGCTGTCAATTAAAAAAGCTTCATTTTAATTACTTGTAAACTTTGAATTCGGAAAAAGCTTGTTAACCATAAAACTCTAACAAAATGTCGTCTTCATTATATTGATATAATCGCCTACCACCGTATATCAACTGTTCGACGTATATTTAGAATACCATCAACTGATCTACATATATTTAGGATACTAGGACATTATCAACTATTCTACGAAGTTAGGTATATTTAGGATATTTTCAACTGTTCTACGCATATTTAGGATATTTTCAACTGTTCTACGTATATTTAGGATATTTTCAACTGTTCTACGTATATTTAGGATACTATCAACTGTTCTACGTATATTTAGGATACTATCAACTGTTCTGCGTATATTTCGGATACTATCAACTGTTCTACGTATATTTAGGATACTATCAACTGTTCTACGTATACCTGTACCTTGGTAGTCTATTGTTTCTTCTATTTATCTACATAGACCTACTTCAAACAAGGTAAATTCAGATTATATTTATTGATAAATACAGTTTTTCCTTGAGAGAGCATGTATCATTATTCCATAGTTTATCTTATCTGTAAAAGGAAAAAGTCTGTAAAAATAAAGCATGAGTCGATATTTCAACCCCCGAAAAGAGCTCAAATGCAACAAAATTGGCTGAACAAATAATTAGAAACGGTCTCAACTCTCGAAATTTTGTCCTTGAACTTTCAAGTTAAAATTTCATTTCATTTATTACTGTTTCCGAATCTGAAATGTAAATTAAAACGTATAGCAATGATTCTTCAAAATCAGTTAATGGATTTTCATATTTTTTGTTGAAGAATTTTTTGGAGTTTGGCGCACAGTCAGTTTGGTGTAAGGTATCAAACCAGTTTTACATTTCTTGGAATGTGTGTTTTCCTTTTTTTGAAACAAATTAAACAATTAATTGGTTTTCTGATCACAAGGTTTAAAATTTTAATAAAGTTATTCCAAAAGATTTTTTTTTTTAAATTATAAAATGACGAAAGGAAATATTTGCTGTGCATGGGAAGAAAGACCCACAAAGAATGAGACTTCAGGGACGATTGTACGATAACTAATCTGCCTTATGTCTTACATTAATAATCCCCTGCAGCTGTAAACTTGTTTTTCTCTTTGGTCAAAATATTAATCTATCATTTAAATACTATATAAAAGACAGAAGATAAAATTTAACTTTCCATTGGCCATATGGTCTCATCCTTTGTGGGTCAAACTGTACAAGCCAGAATTTTTCATGAGAAACTAAGATCAACAAAGACAATATATCCTGAAACGCTAATTTGTTAAGCAAATTGATTAGGATTTTGGCAAATTGCTTCTTTAAAATCCAAGCCAAAATTGATGATGCCTAATAATTACAGAATAATCGACAAGATTGACCTGACCTAATCTGACCAAGTTTTGCACAGCATCCTAGTTCTTCAGATTGTTTTATAACTGCTTAGTTTTAAGTTTAAACTAATTATACTTCCTATCTAAAGAAATTAACTTTTTTCTCACTAAATCAAATTTCCAATTCTTACATCTTTTCAACTTGATGGTGTAAATCTTTGATATTTCAATTGATGCAATAGAAATTTTAGTTAGAAATATCAAAAGTCTACCACAATGGGTTGCAAAAGTATAACGATTAAAAGATCGGAGTTTAATTTAAAAACTTAACTTCTTTGTGTGATCGCTTAGCTAAGTTATCCTACAGTCTACGGACCAGGTTCAACCGTTGACGCCGAAGGTAGTCGGCTAAGCCAAGAAAGCACAGATTTGGAACACACAAATTTCCCCATTTAATTACTAGATACCAGCAAAATGTTGAATTTTTTAACCTGTGCTTTTTAAATTTAAAATTTCTGCATTGCCCAACCAGAAATTCTTCGTTCACCCAACTAAATATTGGACAAATTCGATAAATTTTAGAAACGAATTAGGGATTAAGGAAATCTAAAACTAAAGTATTACTTCAAAAGAACGCACCAATAAGTTTGAAAACAAAGTTTTATCTTCGGAATATAATATTTAATCGTTAAATTCTTTTGTATTGTTTATATTTGGTATTTATTTATCATTTAAAATTTTTATAAAGCAAACGTTTTAAATTTAAACATGTGTAAACTATCCATTTATGTATAAAAAGTACGAAAAATGCAAAATTTTACAAAACAGTCATAAAAATTCTATGCATGCACAATCTAAGAAATTATCAAATACAGTTTTTTAATAAAAAAGGTTTTTAAAGAAATTGAAAAAAATAAAATACAATTTCGCACAATGCTCTAGTATTCAAGAATGATCATCATATCTGTATGGTCAAAAATACAAAGGAAGATTAGAAAAAAATATTTGAAAGGAACTAAATACACTGCTCAATTTCAAATGTTGAAATCTTAACTTTGAAACCGATGTTGTGGACCTGATATTTACACTATCAGGTTCCAAAGATATTTAATTTTTAAGCCATTTTAGCCTTAAAAAATCACTGCACAGTTTATGATTCTGCAAAAATAAAAAGTCAACAAACTAATCAAAAATAATGTTCAGATTTCTAAAATAAGAAGTTAATCAGAAAAAATGCAAAGGAAAAAAATTTAATTTTTAGACTCATTTCAAATTACAGTGATTAACATTCCAATGTTAGCATAAAACGTGTTTATCTATTTTGAAAACAATACTTCGGATGTTATAGGCTAAAAAAGTTCTTTTTTAAATTTGGTTTTAAAATTTTTTTTTCTCGGGCACCGCCGGGCCCGTCAGCTAGTATCTGTTTAAATGCAAAAAAAATTAAATGATTATAACAGGAGCAAACCTGAGATTCTCAGGTTTCTGTGGGATATCGTCGTTATCAGATTGGTTTCGTATTTGTGAAATAAGATCTGTTTTATACTACACCTTTTATACAAAATTGCGTATATGAATTTTCGTATAAATTTGACACAGTTTTATATCAATTTCTCGAGACAGAAACTTCAGATAGATGTCTTATATGTGTCATTCTGTGTCATTCAACGCCTGAGATTCTCAGGTTTCATCCTATACGCCCTTTCTTTTTTCCTTTACAGCCTTTTAAACTAAAAAATTTAAAAGTACAAAGTTTTGTTCAATTAAAAGTCTAAACTTAAAAAATCATAAAAGAAGTAAATTATAAAAGTAACTTTTACAAGAATATTCTTTAACGTCAACAAAACCTTGAATACGTCTGACTAAATAAATAATTAAGATTAACGGATAAGCTGTATTCTTTGTATCCATGATATTTTAATCAAGTTTAAGGATAATAAAAATTTAGATCTTTTCAGAAACTAATTTAGAAAAAAAGGAAAATTAACTTGAAAAACAGCTTACTTTATTAACAAAAGTACATTTAAGTGTAGAAATCTATGAATACTGCAAAGTACAAAAATTAGACATCGATATTCCTTTGATCCGACCAAAAGTTCAAGAATTATGTATTTTAACGATTTTCTAGAGAACAGCGCGTTATTTTATGACTGAATTCGATAAACTACAACAAAAACTTTATTGCATAAATCGGAAAAATATTGTCTGTTTCTGGCACCTAGGAGATAAACAAAGCCCAACAAAATTTTTTTTTGAAATATCAAAAACTGAAAACCTACATGGTAAGGGTGAAAATCGGTTTTAAAGGTAAGACTTACTGGACTGTAACCATGTTCAAACGTCTAAGGTTGGTCAGCACCGTTGAGAAATAAATAAATTGTAATTCAAGTCAATACATAACCATTACTTTGTTTGGACCATTTCTTAATAATATTTTGATAGATTTTTCTTGTTCATCGTGGATTTAAGCTTAAATCCTTCCATTGAAAGGTTCACATTGTTGATATCAATTGAAGAAACTATTTCCAACATGTTATTAAGTGCGACGATAACTACAAAGAACACTATTAACCTTTTTTCTAAAATTAAAAAATTAAAATTCGGAGTGATCAAAGTTGATTTTGCTATTCTAACCAAAATGTTTAGCCTCAGTGTAACACTTTTATTATATATGTGTATTTAAAGCATTCTATTTTAGACAGGAATGCAGATTATTAAACTTTTATGATAAAAAATACAAAAAGTGCAAATTTTTAAACTGTTAAGATAACAAAATACAAACTTGCAGATTTTAAAANAACTCGGAAGAAACGAGGTAAATAAATCTATTCAAGGAGAACTCGGAAGAAACGAGGTAAATAAATCTATTCAAAACCTTTAATCCTAAAAAATCTGAGGTTGGAACTGTTGTTCGGAGTATCATTAGTCTTAAACGCTTTATCTCGAATTTCAATGTGTCCACTTTTAAATTTGAGGATACACGCTGGATATCACCTCAATTAAAGTTATCCCCACAGTGTATAACCATCATGGGATATATATCCCTACAGTGTATAACCATCATGGGATATATATCCCCACAGTGTATAACCATCAAGGGATATATATCCCCACAGTGTATAACCATCACGGGATATATATCCCCACAGTGTATAACCATCATGGGATATATATCCCCACAGTGTATAACCATCATGGGATATATATCCCCACAGTGTATGACCATCATGGGATATATATCCCCACAGTATATAACCATCAAGGGATATATATCCCCACAGTGTATAACCATCATGGGATAAATATCCCCACAGTGTATAACACTCTTTCTGAACACTCTTTCTGAAAACTTTTTCTGGACACTCTTTCTGAACATTCTTTCTGAACACTCTTTCTGAACAATTTTTTTGAACACTCTTTCTGAACAATCTTTCTGAACATTCTTTCTGAACACTCTTTCTGAACACTCTTTTTGAACACTCTTTCTGAACACTCTTTCTGAACAATTTTTCTGGACACTCTTTCTGAACATTCTTTCTGAACACTCTTTCTGAACACTCTTTTTGAACACTCTTTCTGAACAATCTTTCTGAAAATTATTTCTGAACACTCTTTCTGGACACTCTTTCTGAACACTCTTTCTGAACACTCTTTCTGAACACTTTTTATGAATACTCTTTCTGAACACTCTTTCTGAACATTCTTTTTGGACAATCTTTCTGAACACTCTTTCTGAACTCTCTTTCAGAACACTCTTTCTGAACACTCTTTCTGGTCACTCTCTTTCTGAACACTCTTTCTGAACACCTTTCTGAACACTCTTTCTGAACTCTCTTTCAGAACATTCTTACTGCACACTCTTTCTGGTCACCCTCTTTCTGAACACTCTTTTTGAACACTCTTTCTGGTCACTCTCCTTCTGAACACTCTTTCTGAACACTCTTTTTGAACACTCGCATCAAACAAAATCTAATTTTCTATAAATCTCTTTATCTTTACAACCTGTTTGTGTAAATATTTGATATTTTAATATTTTAATTTTAATCATGTTTTTAAATATCAAAGGGCTTCGCTATCAAATTGCAAAGATATGAGGATTAGAAAATTTGAGATTTAAGCGAGTAATAATCAAAAAATTCCGTCAGAACTGCGTGTTTACTTTTTTACATTAACAGTTTTCCTCCTTAATTCTCATTTTATTTACCTAAATATTTTTTATTTTACTTATAGTAAAATTAACTTGGGGGGGGGATATTAAAATAAACTTACCCCCCCCCCATGTAATAAAGGGAAGTTAAAATAAATAATTGAAATTGTTTAGTGGAGACACAGTAGCAACAGAGCCCGATGGAATGCCCAGGTAAAGTTTATAGTTTGAGATGTAGGGATGTAGGGATCTGTTATATAAGGAGTGCACCTCCCCCTGCCCACCCCTTGATTGTTACTAGAGTTGAGGTAGAAAATGGGATACATATATATGTTATGATATTCTTATATTAAAAATTTGTTAAATCAACTATAGCTCCATTCCTGTAGAGATATTTAATAAAATGCATCAAATTTGACATGTATTGTATTTGTATATATATCTGTACAAAGCAATTAAAAATATACGTACTAAATATGTATACTGAGTCGTAATTTTACTTTAATTCAATGTGTCTTATATGCGTCAGTACGTCCAATTTATTTTTCCTTTATTTTAAGACTTAGTAAACTATTTATATTTCACGAACAATCATAGTTGCAATCATGGTTATAATGCAAGAAAAGGTGTGCGCATCTTTTGTACTGCAGTTTACTGTCTCTGGGCAGTAATGTAAACACAAGACGGAAGTCACAGCCTGACATGGGATCCATCTTTCAGATAAAAAATCAATAAAATATTCTTGTCATAGGAAACTATTATGTGAATTATCAAAATTATCAAAATTAGATGCTTTTAACCTCCTCGGATTCTAAAAGAACACTAATGCATCTATTCTTGTTTACGAATTCCGCCAGAGAGAACTGGTTTCAATATGTATGCAGAGTATACGCGACCGCAATTCACTTTCCTTGCATTATAACCTCGGTTGCAAGGAAATTGAATTTATAGGCACCACTTCACAAAAATGCGCTATCCCATTTTTATATCTATTTTCATTGTTGACTCACTGCGAGCTTGAAAGATAAAGTCAAATTTTTGGAACATTACTGGTCCGACTTCGTGACCTCGTAGCTCCTCTAGAATTTGTTACAATTAAGATAATCAAAACATCTTTATTCTTCTCAGTAGCTCTTAATAAGAGAAGTTATGATTAAAAACATTTAAGGTTTTATCTCATGGTCAATTTACTTTAGTTAACGTAGAATAACGCAGAAATCAAAAATGACTAATATTAATCAAAAATCCAAACAGAAGAATATTTTGAAAAAAGTCATAATGAGTTGATTATAGAAAATCTACTTCTTAAAACTTATTATAGGTTCTGATTTCCTGGTTAGCTACTAAAAAATAATGTGAAACATGAAACATTTTGAAAATATTTTATGATAATAAGGCTTGTTAAAGCATAAGCCGGGATTATAACCATCAGGTTTTGAGGAATTGATCTAATAGTTCAGAACCCTTGTCTATATGTAGTAAATTCCCTACTCCAATAAATTGTTTTAGATCCGTACCAATCCAGGTATAACTTTCCGTATTCTCAGGTATCTGTTTTACAAGATACAACTCAATCTCAAACTCAATGTTCCTCAATAATACTTTATTCAATATCAATCCGGATACGACTCTGCATTCTCAGGTATCTGTCTAACAAGATACAACTCAATCTCGAACTCAAGGTTCCTCAATAATAACTTATTCAATATAAATCCTGATACAACTTTATCTGAATTCTCAGGTATCTGTCTTACAAGATACAACTCAATCTCGAATTCAAGGTTCCTCAATAATACCTTAGTCAATATAAATCCGGACACGACTCTATCTGTATTCTCAGGTATCTGTCTTACAAGATACAACTCAATCTCAAACTCAAGGTTTCTCAATAATACCTTAGTCAATATCAATCCAGATACGACTCTATCTGTATTCTCAGTTATCTGTCTTACAAGATACAACTCAATCTCATACTCAAGGTTCCTCAATAATACCTTACTCAATTTCAATCTGGATACAACTCTATCTGTATTCTCAGGTATCTATCTTACAGGATACAACTCAATCTCAAACTCAATGTTCCTCAATAATACTTTGTTCAATTTCAATCCGGATACAACTATCTGTATTCTCAGGTATCTGTTTTACAAGATACAACTCAATCTCGAACTCAATGTTCCGCAATAATACCTTAGTCAATATCAATCCCGACATGACTCTATCTGTCTCAGGTATCTGTCTTACAAGATACAATTTACTATATTTCCTAGCCTAGATCTATCTTTCAAGATGAGACTCAGGTCCCCTCTCGTTTTTGCTAAACAAGGAAAAAATTACTCTCACACCGTAATCAAAGAGGAGTATTATTCAAACTAACTGTTTATTTTGGGTTCTGCAGGTTAGATTAATGAACGTAATTACATGTTTTGCAATGTTATTTATAAGCATAGTTAGATTTATCACATTACAGACCCTGCGACCCTATTTATAATTGTAGTTAGGTTAATGTACAATAGATATTTAGTTTACTATGATGTTTGTTTCATATATTCATTTTTCATAAAAAAAGTATTTTTTGAATCCAACAATTGATATTTTTTTCTTAAAAGTAATAAAAGTTAAACATCCGGGAACTATTCCAAAAAATAAGGATGTTTATCTTTATTTTATTAATAAACTAGCTTTAGAACCCAGCTTTGCCTGGAATTTAAGTTTTCCCTTTAAAAGTTGATGTTATCAACTTAAAAATAATAACAATTCCGTGGTTTTACTCATTCAAAATTTGAGGCAAATCGGTCAAGAGGTTTATGAGTTATATTCAAACATACAAATAAACACCAAGACAAACAGAGATTACTACTTTATATTTAAAAATAGACGTTTAAATGAACTTTTCATTAAAATGATTAAATGTGAACACTTAAAGGGAGTGATCGCGAAAAATGAAAAACTTATCTTACTTCTATCTGTTGCGTTTACATTTGACTTGGATCGTGAAAATCAATTTAATTCCAAACAAATCGTTAAAATATGACTACCTATCGTCATCTGTAATTTTTCGACGCATTCGTATATAGTTGATATTTTATAAGATTTCATATTTCATATACTTTTTACTTTAAATGATGTTTTTTTTTCGGCGTTAGGTGTCGTTTTAGTCTCTTCCACGTGGAACTCCAGAAGCATCGAGCGCGGAGACAACTAGCGGCCAAATAAACGTCCTCTAAGTATATTGTATATGAAATATGTAAAAAATATTATGAAACATCAACTTTACATGAATGGATAAAAAAAAGATTTGTTTGGAATTAAATTGCCTTTTTTACTTTCCGAGTCGAATGTTGCAACTTTCTGAAGTAAGATTAGTAGCAATCATCATCGTAATTTTTCGACTTAAGCCTATACCTCCTTTCATTTTTCGCGAACACTCCCTTTAACACTGTAAAAAATGACAACATAATTTTCAGCAATTCTTCTGTTTAGGACTGCCATAATTTCTTTTTAAAAAAGAGCCTTTATGAAGTTTTTAATGTAAAGGGAAACAAATTAGCCATGTTTTTCCTCGTCTGTGGAATAAACTCTACAAGAAACTCAGATAAGCGTCAGGGGCGATACGGGGGTAGCGAGTTCCGCTTCCGTTCCCACTATCGGTACAGAGTTTTTAAAGATCAAGTCTCCCTCCTGAACAAAATCCTGTGTACGCCCCTGATAAAGGTTTAATTATGGTTTCATTTTTTTAAACTGACTTTTTAAGAAAATCAAATCTGAATTAAATGTAATATCCCTTTTAATTGTATAAGTAGCAAGAAGCCGGATAATGACGATGTACTTGACTATTTGCATGGAATGACCTTTCAAGATGAATTCTAACTTTAGTACATCATTGTTAACTGTGTACAGTACAATTAGCAATCAGACTAATCACTCCTAATGATTTGCAGCCCCCCCCCTATTATTTTTTTTTTACCTGAACACTGAAATACAAAGGATTTACCAAATTATGGGAACCAAGCGCCCTTAATTCTCTCTAAATTATTAAATTTGAGAAATATTACTAATTGACGAGTGCCAAGTGCCCTAAAGTGTCGGTATATTATTAGTTATGAAAAGGGTTACTATTTGTTGGGTGCCAAGCGCCCTAAATTGTCTCGATATGACTAGATTTTAGAAGGATTACAGTTGATGGGTGCAAAGCACCCTAAATTGTTGGTATATTATTAGTTATGAAAAGGATTACTAATTTTTGGGTGCCAAGTGCCCTAAATTGTCTCTATATGATTAGATTTTAGAAGGATTACAATTGATGGGTGCAAAGCACCCTAAATTGTCGGTATATTATTAGTTATGAAAAGGATTACTAATTTTTGGGTGCCAAGCGCCCTAAATTGTCTCTATATGATTAGATTTTAGAAGGATTACAATTGATGGGTGCAAAGCACCCTAAAGTGTCGGTATATTATTAGATATGAAAAGGGTTACTATTTGTTGGGTTCCAAGCGCCCTAAATTGTCTTGATATGACTAGATTTTAGAAGGATTACAATTGATGGGTGCCAAGCGCCCTAAATTATCTCTATATCATTAGATATGAGAAGGATTATCCCTGCCATACAACATACGGAAGCTTCTATCTACGGCTTGGAACAGTTTGTAAGTTTTAAATATTTTTAAGTTTTAAAAATTCTTTGCTATAAAACGTTTTGCAATAATATTTCAGAATTGTTAACCTTTTTAAAAATTGTAAACGTTTCATAAGTTATTACTTTCGAAAAAGGAATTGAGTCTTTGCCACAAACTCAAATATTCCCATCGTAATATCTCTACAACCTGAACGAAAAAACCTTTGATATTTCAAACAAATTCTGTTTATCTAACATAATTGATAGTTTGAAATATCTATGGTCTACCGTCTACGATATTGGGGGAACATATAAAGGTATTAGAAAATCTGAGTTTAAATTACATCACAAAGTTTACATAATCGGGTTCTACTGATATAGGGGTTTAAATATTTTAGTTTAAGACAAAGACTCAATTCCTATTTTATTTTGCTGTTTTAGTTTTTTTTATAATTTTTGTTTGTTTAATTTTTTATAGTTTTGTTTGTTTAGTATTTGGAATTGGAAGTCTAATCTACACTGGTATAGAGATAGGAGGGATTTTCGAGGTCTTAATTAATTAATTTCAATTATTTATAATTGATTAAAAAGTTTGCTAATTAATTAAGTGATATTAGTTTGAATTTTCTTTTAAGAACTTTTTATAATTTTTCCTTTTTGTATCAATATGTTATTTGTTCAATTTTCCTTTTAACTAAACAAATTGTCCTTATTTTTATGAAAACTTATGATAACCGGTTTTTTTCCCTGTTTGTAAATAATTCTAGCGGGATTTATATTTTCAAGAACTATACAACAGGCGCGATAAAAATGCGGCCCATTATTTTAACTATTAATGTTTTTTTTTCATGAATTCTACGATTTACTCGAATGAATATTTAAAACAAATTTTCGAACTCCTTCAATGAAATTTTAATGGCTAGCTTTAATAGCTACGAGAACAAAATAATTTTTAGATATATTAATATCATGGTCAACTTTTGGTGTTGATTATGTGTAAAGGGAACCTTTGTGAATTGTTCATGGCACATCCAGTAGTTTTTTCCAAATACTCAAATATGTATTGACATCTTTAGATTAAAAGATTTTAGGAAAAGTTGTTTTATAAAAATTTCGAGAAAAAAATCTTTCCAAAATGAAGATTTAAAAGAACTTTTTATAACTTTTTGGTTGTCATTAGTTTAGGTAATTAATGGTTTATATATTTTTCTAGATCGCCATTATGAATGGACTAACACGATGCGGAGACTTTATAACGATTGTCAGGGAACCTGTTTTAAATTAGAATCTTTCATTATTTTGTTGTTAAACGAATGTTTTTTATTTTTAAAAACTCACATCTTCTCTTGCTTACTGAAATGTAATATAATATTTAATTACTTTTAATTAACAAATAGCCAAATTATATAAAATGCCATTTTTTATTGTAATATTTTTTTAAAGAATTAAAATTCTTAGATGTACTTTATTTTTCTCAACCAAAAGATGAACGTATACAAGGAACCAAATGCAATTTTTATAATCAACAACATTTTTCATTCAGAAGTATTTTAACTTAAATGCTAAACAGTTTACTTAAAGCCCTTTGATTTTTCTTCATCAATTTTTTAAAAAGTTGAAAATTTGCGCAAAAATTACAAATTTTATTTTGAATCAGCAAATTAAAACATGCAAAAATAGTGGCAAAATTTTCGAAACCTAAGTGTGCATTTAAGAAAACTGAAAATGTGCAAATTTCTGTCAATGCCTCTTTAAAAAGCTGAGCAATTTTTTTTACAAAAATTGTAAATTTTTTTCTTTTTGTCATATGCTTTCAAAAAATCTATAAATTGTTGAAGTTAGTGAATGGAAGTAGGCCTAAATATAGATTTAGTCTGGTATAGGTACATAAGGCATTCAGGCAGAATGCCTGATTACTCATAACCATGGGCAATGGGTTTTAAAGTCTGGGGCATGTGTTAAAAAGTCTAAAAAATAGATTGGCCTGAAACCATTCTTTTTAAATTTTGATCAACCCACTTCAAAAAAAAAGAATAGCTGGGTAAAAGTTGTGACTAAGTGTTTTTAATCGCAGTATCAGGTCAGAAATGCATCACGACATTTGACCAAGTTAAAACATTCTCAAAAATCTCACTTAAATATTTGAATATTTTTTATTGAATCATTTGGTTTAGCACAAACTTGTTGGTCGGTTGGGACTGATGCACATGATTGCCACAAATCTGTGTGTTTGGCTAAAGGTACATTTTATCTACTTTTTCCTACGCCATTGTTAGTCTAATGATTTACTTTTTCCTTTATATTATTCCAGTAAAAACTGTTTTTATCTTGAAGGTTTTGATTATTGAGACAAGGCATGAAATAGAGTTGGCCCATCATAAAAATACACAGGTTCAATAAATCAAATTAGTTCTAGATATAAATCTATTTAAATTATTTATGGGATTGTTTGCATTTTTTTAGGATGTTGAAAATTGAACATTTTTAAGGGCGTTTAGAATTTAAATAGTTAACTTTACCCACTCGAAAATGCAGTCAGTCCCTTCCATTAAATTAGTTTTCTCAGATTAGATTAGAAACTGTAGTTTATATGTAGAAAAATAGAATTAATGTAAAAGAAGATAACCATTGTTCAAAAAAAACCAGGAATTAATTATTGTTCTTCTATTTAGATGCTACAGATCCGGAATACAAGCCTGGAATTTCCTGGACTATTCACTAGGTGGAATATGTTTACAGGAATATAAACAAATATATAAGTTAATGTTTATTTACATTTTTTCAAAAATTCCTCTTCCTAGCCCCCTCTTCAAAACAAAAGGTTACCCACAAAGGATAAGACTGTAAAGACGACCAGAAACTCTTAAAATGTGATAAACCCAAGGTTGAATTTTGTATTCTGTCTTAGATATCGTAATCTAATGGCTTATTTAATGATTTGGCAAAGAAAGAAATAAAGAAATTGAGTCATATTTTCAAATCCCTATATATTTGCAACCTAATGTTGTAAAGCTTTGATATTTCAAACTTAGATACTTAGATTATTATCGAAATTGTATAATTGATCATATTTCGTGCATTTTTGATTTTGTACATTTTTTGCTTTATAACTTAATATTGCAAAAAATATTTGAAATTTTTCAAATTTACAATTTTTTTGCATATTATTAAAGTAGAGCCCAAGGCTTTCTAAAAGTGTACCATATGTTATATATTTGTATGACAATAAGAAAATCTAGAGTGGGGTCCCAGGGAACCCCCCAGAATATTTGGGTAAGCTAGACGTCAGCCTGAGTAGGGTTGACAAATCTGTATTTTTATCGGAAAAATTTTATCAATCGTTTTCAAAAAACAAAGATGGAATTTTTTAAACAAATCAAAAGAAGAATCCAAATCTTATATCCTCGTCTATCTTACTTCCTGCTAAAAATATGCTGATCAGCTCCAGAGCCAACCTGGTTTCCGAGGATAGCCTCGAGAGTGTTGAGGATGATCTGCACGTTGATCAACATGATAATGATCATGATCTTCACCTACATCCAAAGGATGCTGTTTGTTCAAACAAGGTACAAAAAAACCATGTTCATAACATTATTTTCCTGATTTTTAACAAACTTTTTGTAATTTCGAATTGGTTTTGTTAAACATTACGGACAAAAAATTGAGTTTTTATCTGTAAATGGGGAAGGACAGAGATTAAACGTATTTCAACAATCTTCAAATATGCCAAAATTTTATATTTAAAATGGGAAGCGGGGGGTGGGAATAGGAGTTTAAGGAAAGAGAACAAGTTTCAATTGGTTTGGGCATTTAGCATAGGAAAATAATTTATATTTTCTTCCTAAAAAACTATATATAAATTTATATTAAAAAGTCAAGAGTTTTGTTTCATTTCATAAATTCATAAAGGAATTTTCATTTGCCCTTGTTTGAAAAATTTCTAGAAAATGAGATAAAAACAAGCACTGCGAATTTTAGTTTATAATAAAAGTTTATTGTTGTCTTATCTCAGCTTGTTTCTTTAATATAAAAATACACTATGGTTTTTTCCCCAGCTAAGATTTGAAATAATCAAAATCGTTAGAAAGAAGAAAATTTTAAAATTAAGCTTCAACTTTTTTCTTTGTGGTAAAATATCAATTTAAAAATATTAAAATCACAAATTTTTGATTTTACGCGAAAAGGACCATATTAGTTTTTATTTAACATTTTTCATAAAATAAAAGAAGAGTTTTCAACGAAAATATGCCGAATATTTAGAACTTCGATGTAATATTTAACTGAATTTTAGATAGATTTCGAAAAATGTATGTATTGAGTTTTTTTATCTTATGTTATTTAACGTGTTCAGATAAATGATTAAACTAAAATCGGATAGTTTTCTAACATTAAAAGCTATAAAAGAACCCGGAGATTTATTAAAATTGAGTTTATAAGAGAAAAAAAGAGACGTTCCGCGAAATTTTCTGTGAACTTGTTAAAAAAATTTAAGAATTATTTTAAAATTGAAAAAATCGTTGTGAATCGGGCATGTCATTTGTTAAATGAAGGTTCACATGAAGTTAAGAGGACTGTCCCTTTATCCAGGCTTTGAATATGTTTAGATAATGTACAAACTGCTGGAGGACTCTTCGCCTTTTCTTTTCCCCTGCACCATTGAGTTCAGGTATACAGGGTGATCCTAAATAAACATCCCAAAATGTGCCCGCTGGTATAGTTGTCAACTGTCAAGGGTGTCTCTTAAGAAACCTTTTGGTGTCATATTACAATACGTATTCAAGAATCTTGTTATTCTGATTTTTCATTATTATTCTTTAAAGTTGAACAAAAATTAATAATGCGTAAAATAAAATTTTAATCTTAATTGCAGATAAAATTTAATGTACCAAACCAGATTTCATATTATAATGATAAAGAATACGCAACTTAATTACATTTTGTTAAAGGGACTGTACGCGAAATTTTAAGTGACGCATGGAAAAGATCTTTATGTCAAGGTTCAGGGTTTATGAAAGCAATAGTAGGAAAAAATTGGAGTGGAGAACATTGTTGTCTTTCTTCTTGAGTTTAGCACAAGATCCTTCATGTTTATTAGTTTAGAATTTAAATAGATATTTCAAAAAGAAATAATATCAGGACTCTTATGTTGTTTTATGTCTTGTGATATGTTTGGAATTGTTTAAAGTTGACAACTATAATTTGATAATATTTGATACAAGTTGCAATATTACTAAAGAATGAAACTTTGGAAGACGATAAATACCTAAAACCCCCTAGAATTAACAATTAGCTGAATATATATTTATCGAATTCTTTTTTGGGTGTTTTTCAACTTAGGGTTTATGGATTTAAACCCTTAAACCCACATTGGTCACCCTGTAAATACATGTTCTTAGAAACCTATTTTCTGCTGTATTCTTATATATATATATTTAGTTTGATCTGTGCTGCTGTACTGTTATATATACAGTTTGATCTGTGCTCCTGTACTGTTTATATATATAGTTTGATCTGTGCTTCTGTACTGTTAAATATAGTTTTATCTGTGCTGCTGTACTGTTTTATATATAGTTTGATATGTGCTGATGTACTTTTTTATATATAGTTTGATCTGTACTGCTGTACTGTTTTAAAGTTTGATTTGTGCTGGTGTACTGTTTTACATAAAGTTTGATCTGTGCTGCTGTACTGTTTTACATATAGTTTTATCTGTGCTGCTGTACTGTTATATATATAGTTTGATCTGTGCTGCTGTACTGATATATATATATAGTTTGATCTGTGCTGCTGTACGGTTATATATACATATAGTTTGATTTGTGCTGATATACTGTTTTATATATATAGTTTGATCTGTGCTGCTGTACTGTTTTATATATAGTTTGATCTGTGCTGCTGTACTGTTTTATATATAGTTTGACCTGTGCTGCTGTACTGTTATATAGTTTGATTTGTGATGATATACTGTTTTATATATATAGTTTGATCTGTGCTGCTGTACTGTTATATAGTTTGATCTGTGCTGCTGTACTGTTATATAGTTTGAACTGTGCTGCTGTACTGTTTTTATCTAGTTTGATCTGTGCTGCTGTACTGTTTTATATAAAGTTTGATCTGTGCTGCTGTACTGTTTTATACAAAGTTTGATCTGTGCTGCTGTACTGTTATATATATAGTTTGATCTGTGCTGCTGTACTGTTATATATATAGTTTGATCTGTGCTGCTTATATAATACAGTGCGTGTAATTGTTCTATATTCTAGAACATATTAAATACAGTGCGTGTAATTGTTCTATATTCTAGAACACATATAATACAGTGCGTGTAATTGTTTTATATTCTAGAACACTATAATACAGTGTAATTGTTCTATATTATAGAATACATATAATACAGTGCAATTGTTCTATATTCTAGAACACATATAATACAGTGCGTGTAATTGTTCTATATTCTAGAACACATATAATACAGTGTAATTGTTCTATATTATAGAACCCTCACACTTTTCCTTAATTCAGTAAACGAAAGAAAAAATACTCTTTTTCTTTATTTTTTGGTTCTCGTTGTAGAGCTTCTGAAAATTCAGACATTTTTTGTCAATGTTTAAATTTCCAGGGCCCGGGGTACAAGGAGTACAAAAATACATTTTTTTTATCTTTGTGGAAAATTTATGTTACAATTATAAAAACTTCGTTTTTCCAACATTTTTAAAAGGTTATCTAGTTAATTGTTTGATTTATGACCGTATGTATTTTGTTTATTGTACAGAAACTCTTCTAAAACGATTTAATCTGTGGTTCACTTTATTTTACTTTAATGTGCAGAACGTTATTTCTTAATGTCGATTATAATTTGTATAAATATATTTTATAGTTACCTTAAAAATGTAGATATATTCTATCGTTCGGTACAATAGAGAATGATTCATTTTTTTGTTTCAATAAAATAACTCTGAAAGATAAGCCTGCACAGAACTATATTTGTTTTAGTGTCCATCAGAAATATTGTATATCTCCAGATTGCATAGATCAATTTATTTCAAGCAAATAAAAGAAATCATCAATATTTTAGTGCCCAGCTGGAACAATTCTTTTCAAAATAAATACAAAGTGCATACCGAAAAAGTTATGACTTTTAAACTGTCTGTATATATAGATATATATAAAGGTTGTTAATTATTTTTTAAAACGATCGATAAAACAATCGTTTTCATTTCGTTTTTTGTTTTACTAAAAATGATCGCATCGTTTTAGAAAAAACGAAGGATCGTCGTTGATGGTCGTTAACGATCATTAACGATCGTCAAAAATTAAAAACTACCTACCTTTGTTAACGAAACAAGAAACTAAAAGTAAAATTGCAAAATTCAGTTTTTTTCTGTATAAAGTACATCGCATTTTTGCCATAAAAGCACCATATATAATCGGAACCAAATGTCAAAATTTAGACAAACATTTGCGAATTTAATATCATGTAAAGACTTTTTTACCTCGTCATCAAAGATAAAAAAAGATGTTTAGAAAGACTCTGTAAGCATCATAGTTGTAATAATTCATTATAAACTAATGGTTTTGATACTAGATTTTTCCAGTTTTTAATCAATAGTTATTTTCTCCACAAAATCCCTAGCTAATGAAAACTAAATATTTCTGGATATATTACATTTAATGAAGGCTAAATATTTCTGGATATATTACATTTAATGAATTACTAGGTACAGAACATTTTAATTTAGTACAGTTCTTTAGATTTATAAAGATTTGTACTTTTAATCTAAAATTTTGTTACAATCCTAAATGCCTAATCCTTATATCTTAAAAACTTAATTCGGCTTCGTACTGATCAAATAGTAAAAGTTTCAAAGGTTTATTAAAAAACCTAATTTTTATTTCAGACATCAAACCTACAGCGTGGACTGCAGTCATGCAAATACTGGTTTATTTTGTGGGATTGTTGTTGTTGTTGTAACTATCATCAGTTTAATCATTTTCTTTGTATTTATCTCAAACGAGGATCCTCATACTAAACTCATTGCAGTTCAGGTAATACAAGAGAGTTCAGTGAGACACATAAACTTGTGGAATAAGTTTCAAAAATACTAATAAACAAGAAACAAAGCAATTTATACCCATTTCACTTAATAAGTTGATTAATCTTCTGATAAAACTGGATTGCTTAAATATCGGTTTATGTTTAACAAGCAAAAAGCTTAAATGCCTTTTTTTACTTTTTCCATCTGAATCTATATTTGAACCTACTTCCATTCATTGGATTTTTTAATGTACAGCTCTTTGGAAAGCCTATACAAAAGCAAGCAGATTGCATAATTTTAGCAAGAAAATTTTGTTCATATTTTTGCACTAAGTTTTTAAACTTCAAAGGGCTTTCCAAAAAACGCATTAAATGTTATAGACATATTTTACAAAAATAAATTTCAATATTATATGCTAATTACTGTTATATTCAAATTTATCAAATTTTCTAATCCATAAATCTTAACAACCTGATGGTGTAAACCTTTGATTTTTCAAATTTAGAAAATTTGATCCAACAGAATTCATAGTTTGAAATATCTAAGGTCTTTGACATTGGATTGCAAAGCAATAGGGATAAAATCTGAGTTTGTGACAAAAACTCAATTCCTTTGAAGTGACCCTTCTTTAATCATTATATGCCTGATTCAACACGAGTAAGGATACATTTGTATATTTACTCCCTTATCTCTGCTGTTTAAATCCGCATATCTTACCTCTTTATATCATCTTAATGTTTAGGTTGCTTCAATATCTGAACTGACACTATACGGCCTAACAACAGTTGCAGTTCTCCTAGGGCTCTGCCAGATGCGACGGTAATATTTTTAAAGGAGTCTGTAGACGTTTCTTGGAGTGTAACTCTACATTTGTGGATTGGAGTTTCTGATTCAAAACATGAACCCTTAAAGATGCATGATTAGCTTTCTTTTTCACGCGGCAAAAAAATATCTATTTATATTTTTGTAATGGGTATTATTAAGTGTGAAAAAGTTTTTGCCGGGATTTTTATTTTTTAGTTGAGATTGAGGGTTCTCTATAAAGAGATTTGTATATTTCTGCAAAAGAAAGATTTAGAATTTAGAATTAAATTTAGAATTACAGTAGCTTAACTTTTATGTACATTAGTCACTTAACTTTTATGTTCATACGTCACTTGCATTTGATGTGCATTATAACTTACATTTTATGTACATTAGAACATACATTTTATGTACATTAGTCACTTACATTTTATGTACATTAGAACTTACATTTTCTGTACATTAGTCACTTACGTTTTATATACATTATAGAACTTACATTTTATGTAAATTAAAACTTACATTTTATCTACATTAGTCACTTAGATTTCTGTACATTAGTCACTTAACTTTTATGTACGTTAGAACTTACATTTTATGTACATTAGAACTTACATTTTATGTACATTAAAACTTCGAAGCATGAAAATAATTAAGCAAAAGTGAAGTTGATGTTGTAAGAATATATGGCTTTTAACAAGTCTGCTATTTTATGTAAATAATTAACAAAATTATCAAAAATTAATAATAGAAATACAAGCTGAAAAAGGTTTAATATTGTACAGTGAACATTGGAATTGGAAGACACCATGCATTAAAGAAGTACTTAAGTATATTTTATGTTTTTACTAAACAAATAGTTTTACTAGACACTTAGCAAATCACTACTTTAGTGAAATGGGACTGTTTACACTGCACAATTGCTGTGTCTCATAATCATTGGACTTTTTAAAGTTTACTTCATTCTAAAAGTCGCCTTCCTATTTCATTGTTTTCTGGTTATCACTGTAGTAGAAAACATTTATAATTTTATCCCTTATCTAGGTGTACCTAGGGATGTTAACGTTTACATTCTTTTGAAAAACGATCGTTTCGTTATGAAACCGACGACGAAAAATCGAAAACGAAACGATCGTTTTTAAAAACAATCGTATTTTTTAAAGTTCGTTTTTTAAAAATGATCGTTTTTAAAACGATCATTTTGTTAACGATTGTAAACGACGACCCTTCGTTAAGGATCGTTAACGACGAGCCTTCGTTAACGATCGTTAAAGACAACCCTTTGTTAGCGATCGTTAACTACGACACTTTCTTAACGAAGAGAGGAAAACGACCTGAAGGGCTCCCCCCCTCACCAATCCAAAATTATGTGAGCATTCTCTGAAAATAAACTTTGTTGCCTTCTTAATTTTAGAAGCGGCGTGTTAAAGCCGAATTTTTATAATTCCATCTTTTAAAAAGATTATTTTGTTATAAGATTATGGTATGATGTAACTAGGAAACTGGAACTAGACAACTTATTGTTAGGTAATTTTACACTTTTCATTTATTTTAAACTTTTTTGTCAGAACTCCCGGAGAGTGAAACTTGTGAACATGTCAGCACATAGCTTCAGTAACTATCAACTTGAGAACCATTACACTCACATTAAAATTGAGATTTAACTCTTAAATCCAGCAAAGTTTTCCATTTTCAATGAGGTATTCAACGTGTAAGGGGGAAATGAATTGGCTGAGCTCTTAGGTCATGCTTTAGTTTTGCCCTTGGCTTTCTGACAATAAGTGACCCTTACTGATAACTCTAATTTTCTAATCCCTATATCTTTGCAACCTCATATCATAAACCCTGTTATTTCAAACTTTGAATTTTGATTTATCTGAAAACTAAGGTTTGAAATACAGGTTTCAAAGATGGTCACGTGATACAGACAGAAATCATGTGACCAGTCTATAAGTATACTGCACTGGATTGGATTTAGTTCTGGTGACGTAATACGGACTATACGACTGTGTCTGTATGTAATAATATTATCAATTACATCTATTAAAAATGCAAAAAGACGGAAAAAATTATAATAGGAGCAAACCTGAGATCATCAGGCTCCTGTGGGATATCGTCGTTTTCAGCTTGGTTGCGTATTTGTTGAATATGATCTGTTTAATACTACAATCTTATAGAAAATTGCATATATATGAAATTTCGTATAAATTTAACACAGTTTTATATCAGTTTCTCGAGACAGAAACATCAGATAGATGTTTTATATGTATCCTTTAACGCCTGAGATTCTCAGGTTTCATCCTATACCCCATTTCATTTTTCCTTTACAGTCCCTTTACTCACAAAAATCCCCCTTGTCCTAGCATATTCAAATATGATTTATTTTGATTTCCTTATTTCCAGAAATTTGAAGAATTTCCTTCAGGTTTAGATAATTTTGGTTTTATTTGATATTTTGAAATCTGAACATAATAAGTCTTTATATCTACGGTTAACTGGAAAGCACAAAAAAGGGCAGATTTCAGGAATTTGAGATTACCCTTTTCAAGATTGATACTTGTAAAAGTTTAAAAGCAGCAAATTATGATAGCCGGACGTTGCACCTTCCTTGTCTTGGCGGCAAATTATTGAAACTCCAGTCAGGACTGGTTTTTTAATACAAGATAATCTCTTAAATATTAGTGTTGATACGAAATAAACTTGAAATTACAGTAATAATATCATTAATAATTTGACAGAAAAATTAATTATTTATTATTTCTATACGATAATTTGAATTGGAAACATCAAAAGAATTTACAATTAGTTTAAATCGTATATTTCTTTCAAGAATTCTTGCCGATTGAGCTGCATGGCTTAGGATCAGTGTAGGTCTTGTCTAGCTTTGAACTCTTTGAAAAGTAGTAACAAGGATTGTTTAATGCGTTTTTATTCTTTGAAGAAAGGGTGTAAGCCACCAACATGTTATTGCCTTACTAACTGAGAGAAACTGAATAAATTTTTTTTTTAAGTTACGTATTTTCTAAAAAAAGTTGAAAAATTCGTTAAAAATGTAAAATGTAAAACTTAAATGTTTATTTAATACTTTCTTCATGGGGAAAATGCCGTTTTTCCTTCATGGGGAAGTTGCCACTTGGGAAATTTTCATTTGGGAAAATGTAAATTTGGGAAGTTGTTGCTTGGAAAATTGCACATTTGGGAAGTTGCCACTTGGGAAATTATCACTTGGGAAGTTGCCCTTGGGAAAATGCCTTTGGGAAAGTACCTAACATCGTATCCAGTACATATCCAATTTAAAACATTATTTGACCTAGGGATGTTTAAATTGATTTTTTGTAGATATTTTTTTTTAAATATGCAAGGTTCGGCAAACCCTATCCGAACATAAAATATGTTAGTTTCAACAAGTTACCAGAACTGGAAAATCAAACATTTGCAGCCAAGACGAGAAGGTGAAACATCCGGCTATCCAAATTATTTCAATGATTACATTTACAGACAATCTTCAAGTCGTCTCTGAACTTTAATGTTCAGTGGGACGCACTGTACATATTTTGGGATACACTGTACATATTTTGGGACACACTGTACATACTACATAGTTTGGGACACACTGTATATATTTTGGGATTCTTTGTACATATTTTGGGACACATTGTACGTACACATTTTGGGACACTTTGTTCATATTTTGGGATTCTTTGTACATATTTTGGGACACTTTGTACATATTTGGGGACACTTTGTACATATTTGAGGACACTTTGTACATATTTTGGAATTCTTTGTACATATTTTGGGACACGCTGTACACATTTTGTGACACACTGTAGATATTTTGGGACACACTGTACACTTGTTGAGACACTTAGTACCTTCAAATCAATTAACAATTCTATGTATAATTTAGTTATTGCCCAAACAGGAGTTTTCATTTACGCGGCATTTTCAATAATTGGAACATTTTTCCAGGTAAACTATTATTAGAAATCAGAGAGCAGGGTTAGTAAGAGGTGGATGGATTGTGGAGGGGGGAGGGGCACGTGGATTTAAGGGTCATGTGAATATTCCAGAAAGCTGTGAATTTCGATCACAATTTAACCCAGTAAACATCATTTTTTAGCCTTTTTTCTGAAATATTTTTTTTGTCGGCATATGCATTTTGGTAAGGATGAGTATAGGGGGGAAGGAGTAGGGGCAAGGATGAGTATAGGGGGGAAGGAGTAGGGGCAAGGATGAGTATAGGGGGGAAGGAGTAGGGGCAAGGATGAGTATAGGGGGGAAGGAGTAGGGGCAANGTCAAAAATACTTCGAAATTCGCGAAAATTTTGAACAAAAATGAACAAATTTCGTACTTTCATTTTCGCGAATTACGTTTAATGAAAAAACACACCCTAGAGACATTGTGCGATATCCATTTCGTCACTGAATTCCCATGTTTATTGGGACACACTGTATATTTTTATATTTTCTAGTCTTTTGGCGCTTTTTATTCACATAATACATAATGGAAAGTAAAATTAAATTTTGATAAGTCTCAACTTTTTCAAGAACAGCAGATTTGTTTGAATTTTCAAAGAATTTTAGGTATTTGTAATTTACAATAGATTTGTTTCAGTTAGAACTACATCTGATAGCTTTCTTAGCGTCTCTTGCAACATTAGTGCAGACGACATTACAAACTATATTCATCCTTGATGCTTCTTGCAGGTAAACATTATATAACAAATATGCTAACAATATGTTAACGATATGTTAACAATATGTAAACAATATGTTAAAAATATGTAACAATATGTTAACAATATGTAAACAATAAGTAAACAATATGTTAACAATATGTTAACAATGTGTTAACAATATGTTAACAATATGTTAACAATATGTTAACAATATGTTAACAATATGTTAACAATATGTTAACAATATGTTAACAATATGTTAACATGTTAGCAATACGTCCCCAGCCCAACAGTTTAAATACGTCCCCAGCCCTACAGTTTAAATACAGTTTAAATACGTCCCCAGCCCTACAGTTTAAATACGTCCCCAGCCCTACAGTTTAAATACGTCCCCAGCACTACAGTTTGAATACGTCCCCAGCACTACAGTTTAAATACGTCCCCAGCCCTACAGTTTAAATACGTCCCTAGCCCTACAGTTTAAATAAAAAATCGTGGAATACAAGAATTTTGATTTCGAACAGTTCTTTTATATTAAATTTTTTTTCTTCAATTTAGTACAGACTGAAAATTCAATAAAATTCTGTTTCCAGCTAAACGTGTGGACTATGAGTATTGAAAATAAAAAGATATTTAAAAAGAATAAGAAAATTAAGCGGTTCACTAGGCAATAATAGTTAAATTTTCTGTTCATAAAATCAAATAAAAAGGTCGTAATTTCAATTTTTTGTGGTTCGATATTAATTTCAAGCGATGTTCCATGTAAAGATGGCAATGCTCGATTCACAACGTGACCCTTAAAAGCTTTGTCTGATTAAGTATTAATTATACATCAATGTTTTTGTTTCTTTAAGCTGTTTATTTTCATTTGCGGTCTCTCTACGAAAGTGACTCGTATGCATTTCTTGCTTATAAGAAGCAACGGAGAAACTCACAGAATCAAACATTTTCCTAGTCAGAAAAACGACGCGGTATCTTCCACATTTTCGATCAGATTAAGGTGTCAAGGGTACCGTTGTTAATCAGAGATTACAATCTTTGAACGGAGGGTCACTTGAAATTACACTTACAGTCCCTTTAAGAACAAAATATTAAAGGTTTCATGCGCAGAACAAAGCTCTTTGTATAATGTGATTATATTTTGTTATTTCTTTATTTTGAATTACAAGGATTATAAAAATATATGGGATATATAAATATTTTTTTTAAATCTAAAGTGTCGGCGTTTATATTAATACGATGAAGACAACTTTTCGATTAAAGTTTTTATTTCTAACAAGTTTTTTGAAACTAAAAAATACCCGTAGACAACAAGAAACTGTTAATTGACAGATTCTTATTGTTTCAATATTTATGTGTATCCATGCTGTTTGAAAACTTTGTAGAAATCAAATTGACGACGACTGTACTTTGTAGGGAAATTAAGAATTTTACTTTATTAAGGGTACTCTTGACCGATTTTGATAAAAAAAAAATGGTCAAGGAAACCGGTGTGGTTAGGAAAATTTTTAATTTCCCGAAAAAGAAGTTGTAAATCATTTTATTGTCTTTTGAGATAAAATTGTGCAAGTTTTTTAATGAAAACTTTGCAGAGCTGGTGGACGTTAAGTAACTTATAGCATCCCTCTGAAAGGGGTAATGTTGGCCAAATGGCCGTAAAAGAATTAAAACAGACTTTTCGACTTTTCTGTACTCTATGCATTAAAAGGTCAAAAAACAAAGTGTCAAAAATCAAAGTGAGAGAGTAAAAAACTAGAATTGGGGAGGGGTGCCGAATTCCCCCCCCCCCCTCCAGCCAATTTATGGTTAAGGGTTCAATACCATCATGTATAATGTGATTATATTTTTTCATTTTCTAATTGAATTCCCTGGATTAAATTAACTGTTCTAGCAAAATGTAATAAAGTAGGGATCCAAGATTTATAGAACTTTTTGCTAACCTATAAAATTGAAAGAAGTCCTATTAGGTAAATTAAAAAGAATTGGAATTTAGTATTACAAATTTTAAAATTCGCTTTTTTGTTGATAAGAGTGTAAAAAAATCGCTTTAAATTTTTTTCATCTTAACACTGTACGCACAGCTTTAGTTTAAAAGAATTAGAATTCTGTTTACAAAACAAAAACTAAGCAAACATTCGCCTGGTTTTAAATATTTAAAGATAACATTATAAACTTGAAAACAACAGGGAAGACGCCTGTTTCCATGCTTCCAAAATATATTAGATTTTCTCATGTAATTTTTTCCCCCTGGATTTACAAGTTTTAATATCACAGATTTTCAATTCGGGTTTCCAAATTTTCGTTCAATCTATTTCGCGAAAATTTAGTTCAGCCAACGAAAATATAAAGGAAAACGAAACATTCGTTCATTTTCGCGAAAATCTACGTTAAAATTACTTCGCGAAAAAGGTGAAATCCGTAAAAATTTTTTTAGAAATTCCTTAAAATTTTTTACCTTTCTTTAAAAATCTTATTTTTCGTAAAAATATAATCTTCTCGACTCGAAATGGAAAAATTTAGATTTTTATCAAATGAAAATTGAACGAAAATTTCGCGAAAATGAAAAACTTCGTCAAAAATACTTCGAAATTCGCGAAAATTTTGAACATAAATGAACAAATTTCGTACTTTCATTTTCGCGAATTACGTTTAATGAAAAAACACACCCTACAGACATTGTGCATGCTATTATTTTCATTACGATTGGGTAAAAATTAAGCCTTTGAAAGAAAAAGTGTGTTTTTTTAAACACCCTTTAATTGGTAGAAAGTTGTAGGTTCTGTAAAAAGATAAATAGATAAAAGAATATTTTTTTTTCGATAAATAATAAACATTTATCTATTAAACAAAATTTTAATTGTCATTAATTGTCTAAAAGAATATTAAAACTTTGCCTTTTCTAAAATTTGATTAAAATTAATTCGAAATCACATTTATTGGTTATTGCTTGATGTGATTTCTAAAAATCCATTTTTAACTTGTCATAAAAAATTTGTTTACTTGCTTTTAAAGGTAATTATGCAAATTTTTAGTGACAAATATGTCTTTACAATACCCAAATTTTATTTTGAAAAGACTTTTTATTTTCCTCCAGGTTTGCCTACACAAGTCTACAAGTAAAGAACAAACCAGGAAGAGAAGTTGTAACATTTTTGCTTGGTAAATATTATTTTTTTATTGTTTATTTTTATGTCTAATGTTTGCGATTAGTCCATTTAAAAAGTTTTGAAGTATTGAAGATGTTAATGCATTTACAACGCACTTTAGATGCTTTTGAATCGTGTTTCTTCATTTTTCCCCTTTATTAATTCCTCGACAATTTTATCAAAAACCCTTTAAACCAATTTTATTTGAAGTCAAGAAATTTAAATGTGATAGATTTCAAGATAAATCGGCCACCTTTAATTTAATTGTTAAAATGAAGATAATAAATAAAGGTTCAGTCTCATCTCTCCAGTTTTGAAAAAATAAAGGAATTGAGTGTTTACCAAAGGCTTAAATTTTCTTATCCTTATATGTTCTGACCCTTTGATGTAAACCATTAATATTTCATCCTTAGATTATTTGATCCACTAAAATTTAAAGTTTAAAATATCTAAGGTCTACGACATTGGGTTGCAAAGATACAGGCATTAGAAAATCAGATTTTGTTGAAAAGACTCAATTCCTTTGGTTGAAAAATAAATAAAATATATTTTTTCTAGTTTGCAATCTTGCAATGTGGTTGATGAATACACTCGAAACTAATAGATCTGACTCACATCCAATACAGGTAATTCAAAACTTTAAGAATTCGATTTAATTTGATTAAATATTTTCGAATTATTTGTTTTCTACAACTTTTATTTTTTATCAAATATATTAAAACTTATAATCATGTTCTCTCACATCGGGAAGTTGAACCCGAACTCTTGGTTAATATTGAGCTGTGTTGTTCGTTCCGCGTTCGTTCCACGTTCGTTCCACGTTCGTTCCACGTTCCACGTTCGTTCCACGTTCGTTCCACGTTCGTTCCACGTTCGTTTCACGTTCGTTCCACGTTCGTTCCACGTTCGTTCCACTTTCGTTCCACGTTCGTTCCACGTTCGTTTCACGTTCGTTCCACGTTGTTCCATGTTCGTTCCACGTTCGTTCCATGTTTGATCCATGTTCGTTCCACATTTTTGCACACGTTTGTTCCATGTTTGTTATATGTTTGTCCCACTTTCGTTTCCACTTTCGTTTCGTACAGCTTTAAAATAAACCACCGTGTTCAGCTTTATAATAAACCACCGTGTTCAGCTTTATAATAAACCACCGTGTTCAGCTTTATAATATACCATGTATACAGCTTTATAATATTCGATGCATAAAGTTTTATTTTATACCATTGCTGTGTGTACAGTTGTACAATATATAATTTGAACAGCTTTAAAATATACCATGTGTTTTATGTACAGCTGTAATTAATGTACAGGTTGAGTTCTACGGAGGAGCTTGGGCTTGGCCAATGATAACTCATATATCAATGCCGTTGGCAATTTTTTACAGGTAACTCAGTTTTTAAACATATCATAGTAAATTAGAGGCACATTTTAGCTCACTTTATGGATATACAGTAGTAGTTGCTGTTTGCCTGTCTGTTTAGGCCGCACAAATTTAGAGTGAAATTCAGCTGTAAATGTTGTCAAATTATAACCTTAGAGCTGTTATGCCATTTGGTTTCATGTTCCAAAAATATTAAATGTTTTTTTAAACACATTTTTATTATGCTCAAAATCCGAACAAAACATAAATGTTTAAAATTTTGTCCAAAACAACGATAATTACAAGCTGTATATTAGACAAAAATATCCCAATTGAGAAAGTGTTAAGTATATAAAAACCTATTTTTGACAGATTTTGGATTGGATATTTTAAACATTTTGAGAAAATATTCCGATACTGCAATCAAAATAATCCACAAAAAAACTATTAATATTAAAAACAAAATAGTTTTTAAATTTCATAAATACGGTCTGTAAAAACTGTACCTTCAAAATTAACTGAAACATTAAGAAATTAACTATACACTGTCACAAACTTCTAGTTTTCTAATGCTTATATCTTTGCAAAATGATGCCATAGGCCTACTTTAACAAAATAATTTTACAAGACCAAAAAGTCAATTTAAAACATCACAGATTAACACAATCAAGTTGCAAGGATATAAGGATTGGAAACAGATATTTAAAAATATCAGTTTTGTTTTCAATAGATTTGAAAATTTCATCCGACTTAAATTTAACCCTTATATCTTGGTTTGAAAAAGTTATACTGAAATAAGGTTCTTAATAAATAAAAGAAAAATCGAAATCTTAAAATTGTTGATCTCAAATCGTTTATAAAACATTATCAAAGTAACTATTAAACTATCATATCCTGATACTTATTTTTCTGAAACCTGAAACATCTCATCAAGTTGTAAAGATTGATAGGAATTAGAAATTTAAAGTTCAAATCTGTTGAAACGCAGTTTAATGTCTAAAACATTTATAAAGGGTTACGTATAAAGCGAATTTTCGCGCAATTTTGTCCAAGCTTAATTGCACTTTTTAGCGAAATTTTTCAGTTTTGGGCGAAAATGAAGTTTGACGAAGTTATCTTGCGTCGCTTATTGTTGTATTCAATTCATTTGTAATTCGTAAACATTCTCTTTAAAACATTCATGGATCAAATATATACAGTTCTCATAAAACCACATGATGTCATATATCAGTTTCATGTTTAGGTTTCATTCTACTGTTTGCTTGTTCGAGATCTGGAAGAAATCTTTCAAATATAAACCAACAAACATCAATTATGTTTAGTCTCAGTATTTTATACTCATTTTATATAATATCAACACCCTGATATTTATACTCTACTGACTTTATACAATATGTTGATTGCCCTATCTATGAAATGACCTTTCTATGTAATGTCCGGTCTACGAAATGTAAATTTTCTACGAAATTTTCATTCTATGAAATGTCCTATCTATGAAAGGTCTATATATGATTTGTCCAAACACTATTCTTTTACGTGTTTCATTTATAATTATTTTTCATTGGCGCTAAATCAAAAATAAAGTAAACAGGCTTTTTCTTACTTTGTAATACCAGGCCAAAAATTTACGTTTGAATCTTGCAATATTTTTGTGATCCATTAAAAGACAAGCATATATCTCTTCCATCTTCTTCTAGTTTTCGCTCTTTTATTATATTTTAAAGAACTGTTTTTTACACGAACAGTTTATTGACAGAATAGATATTTTACCATATTTTTTAGACATTTAATTTTTTTTTCAAGTTAATGTTTTTTTTACACAACTTAACTATAAATAGCAATACAGAACTAAGAAGAAAGGAATATGATTTTACTGAAAGTACACCAACCCATTGTTTACAATAAAACATGTTCTTAAGTTGTCCCACGAAACATTACAGATGGTGAATAGTTTAAAATGTCTTCTTCCTTAACTTGTTTGATACTGGAGAGAATAATAAAAAATACTATATGGAAGTCATACTATATAATAAAATTGATTTTAAAGTAAAATATATTAATTGAGTAAAAGATTTTTTTTACGAAATAACCTGCAAAAAGTCTTGAATATCTAATAAATTGTAAAGAAGATGACATTCAAAACTATTCACCAACTGTCATGTTTCGTGGGACACCCTGTAAGTTACAGTAAATGGAAATAAACCTGATAATTTTTAGTTCTGTAACTTCTAGAATAAACCTTTATTTTAAGCAGAGCTGGGAACTCTAATATTGTTGATAACAAGATCAATGGTTGATCTCGATATTTTGTTAGATCTGAAGATAAATTTAATCTTTATTTGATATTCCGCACGGTAAAAATACCTTGGAGGAATAACTGAAATGAGTAGACAAAGCAATGGTCCTCAAATTAAAAGTGCCTAAAGTGGATATCGAGATCAAAGGATTGGGATTATGATTATTGACCACAAAAGTTCCCAGCTCTGCACACATAAACAATATATACGTATTTACTTTCAATCACATTAATAAATATTTAGAAATAGCTTGAACGCTATAATAAGAAGGTATAAAGAATACAACCTGTTTCGCTATGGGGTTTAGTTCCTTCAAAGATGTGTGTTTTTATAAATAAAAATGTATTATAAAAAGCCAAAACTACATTATAATACTGAAAATGATCATGTTTTTACCAAAATCAAAGGGATTGTTCATGAAGAAAGAACATGATTTTTTAATTCTAAGTAATTTGTTTGTAAAAGTGTCTATTTAATTTTTGTCATTTTATGTCGTATTAAAGATTTGAAATGTCCAATATATTAGTATGAAATTAAATATTTAAATATCTAATTTTAGAATAAAGAACCAGAAATTATAAATCTGCAGCGTAAAATCAATATTGTTCTGCAGACTGCAGTTGTCTGTATCTATGAAACCTAAGATTATAGGATGCAATGAAATCAATATTTGGTTGGTCCTACACACTTCTTAAACCTACGAACAATCCCTTAAACTAATTTTTATCTCTTATGTTAGCTGTTCAATGAAAATTCATATAAATTAACATTTATCATAATTTAAACATAAAGATAATAAATATTCATAATTATGTATAATTTTGTTTAACTTGTTAAATTATTGAAATAATCGTCTTCATAATTTTATCTTATTATAAAAACAAAGCCAGGCCTAAAGGATTTACAATGTAAATCCTTAATAATCAAAAAGTACAATTCATGCTAGGTCATAGCTTTAAAACTTCAAGTTCAAAATTGTAGATGTATGCAAACAAAATATTTTAACAAAATTACTAAATTCAAAACAGTCACTATTAGCATTCACATTTCACAAGAATAGATGTTCATTCTTTTTTGTTCTTTTTGTACATAGTACGCACTATGCAGTGTCCTCATTTTTCATATTTAATATTCTGATTTGGGTCTTTAAAAATTTGCTTGTTAGAAAGAAAAGTTTTTTTAAAGAGATTACGATTATCAGAGTAACACTTTTAAAGTTAATTTTATTTAGAATAGACATAAAACCATAAAGACGAAAACGGAAATTTAAAGGGATTTAGACCAATTTTTTAAATATTTACAACACCAGGTTTCCAATAAAATAAGTTAAGTGACAACTGACTTTCAAAATGTGGTCTGTTGGGGACTTTTTGCAGCTGATTTTGAAAAAAAAATTAAAACTAATTAAAGCTAATTTTGGATAAAGCAGTTAGGGACTACTCTCAGCTCATTAAAAAAAGTAGTTAGGGACTGCTGTCTGCTGATTTTGGAAAGAGTAGTTAGGGAATGCTTCCAGCTGATTATGGAAAGAGTAGTTAAGGACTGCTTCCAGCTGATTTTGGAAAGAGTAGTTAGGGAATGCTTTCAGCTGATTTCGGAAAGAGTAGTTAAGGACTGCTTCCAGCTGATTTCGGAAATAGTAGCTAGGGACTGCTTCCAGCGGATTTCGGAAAGAGTAGTTAGGGACTGCTTCCAGCTGATTATGAAAAGTGTTAGGGACTGCTTCCAGCTGATTATGGAAAGAGTATTTAGGGACTGCTTCCAGCTGATTATGAAAAGAATGTTAGGGACTGCTTCCAGCTGATTATGGAAAGAGTAGTAAGGGACTGCTTCTAAATGATTATGGAAAGAGTAGTTAGGGACTGCTTCCAGCGGATTATGGAAAGAGTGTTAGGGACGGCTTTCAGCTGATTTCGGAAAGAGTAGTAAGGGACTGCTTCCAGCTGATTTCGGGAATAGTAGTTAGGGACAGTTTCCAGCTGATTTTGGAAAGAGTAGTTAGGGACTGCTTCCAGCTGATTTGGGAAAGAGTAGTTAGGGACTGCTTCCAGCTGATTTCGGAAAGAGTAGTTAGGGTCTGCTTCCAGCTGATTATGGAAAGAGTAGTTAGGGACTGCTTCCTGCTGATTTGGGAAAGAGTATTTAGGGACTGCTTCCTGCTGATTTTGAAAAGAGCCGTTAGGGACTGCTTCCAGCTGATTTGGGAAAGAGTATTTAGGGACTGCTTCCAGCTGATTATTTAGGGACTAGCAGTTTGTGACCATAGTTCTGTTACTATTCCTTCCTGTGTTCCAATTATCTGTGTTGATCCTAGAAAAAGAAAAAATTGATAATTAATTTAAAATTCTCTTTATTGGCTTACATCAAATATAAATTTTCGGTTTGGATATATTTTCATATTCTTTTAAGAAAATAACCAATATAATTAATAATTATATAATAAAATAAATGAACAATGCATTGAGACAAATCTGAACAGCATATTCCAAGGTAATATAATATAGTTTGTTCTAGATTAAAAGTAAAATCTGCAAAATGCTCTAAAACAATGCTAGGTGATGCGCATTTAGCAAAAATAATTTAATTTCTATTATCTCTCAAGCTCAACATATTTCTTTTTTTTCTTAAAAGAAAAGAAATCTTGTTCAAAAGATGCTTTGCTTATTTAACTAAACTGTTCTTGTGAATTCTTTAAAAAGAATCAGCCATTGTTAAAAAAAAAATTGAGCCTTAAGTTTTGAAATAAAGGTGCAAATCAGTTCACAATAGAGTTAAACAAAGGAACTGTATTTTTCTAGAAATGTTTGCGTGTCTGTCTGTGTGTCTAACATTTTTTTATTGTTGTAAAATTTTGAAAATGCGCAAAAAAATGTTATTAAATCCGCGAACTTTTTTGGTTTTTGTTTTATTTTGTACAAAAAGAAGATGCTCACAGATAGAGCCACAATTAAAAGACGATCTAAAAGCCTAGTTCCTAAAAAAAGTAATATTCAAAGGAAAGACCGCTTTTTCATCTTTTATGTTTTCAGTTCTCAAAAGTTTAAACCTATAAAAATGTCATAAATCATGTAAAATTCACAGCTTTTGGCAATTTTAATAATTTTTTTCTAAATCTGAAAACATATCTTTAGCTAGTTTGCGAATTCGAGAGGGAGGGACATTTTAAACATTTTCAAAAAGAATAAAGTTTTTTCGAAAACAAATTTCAAAGGAAAACCAGTCATCCGGAGATTAAAGAGATTAATGTATTTTTTCACACTAAAAAAAATGAAAAATTCAATTGAAGTATGATGTTTTTTTCACAGTACAGTAGGGTACAGAATTGCCTTCAAGATCTTTAAACTGACCCTGAAGTGAATCTGTATTAAAAGAAATAAACCTTTCAATAAAAGACGCCATTGAACAAATTTATTGAATTTGAAATGAAGATTTCCAAGTTATTTCTCCTCTGTCGACATTATTTTATAACACACTGCCGATCCTGTCCTAAAACTTTTTAGTTTTGTTATCTTATTTGAGGAAATTAAAAAGTATGTTTATAATAACTTCTTATTTATTTTCAATCGGCGGATGGGGGGGAGGGGGAAGGGCAGTTTACTATAAAGTTTGTCTAAGACTGTTCAAACTGGCTTTCATTAAAGAAATCAAAAATGAATTTAAGCAATTTAAGATTTTATGAACATTTTTATGGTCAAGGACACGTTAAACTTTCGCTAACTTTTTAGTCTAATAAGAACTACTAGCTGATGGGCCGGCATTGCCCATGGGAAAAAAACCCGATTTTTTTTAGCCTATATCACCCCCTGGCCAACCCATGAGTGTCCGCAAAAAAAATTCAGTCCATTCGGTCCAGCTGTTTGGCCAGCTATAGGCAACATATATATATATAAAAATAAATGTCTTGTTAATTATTATCTAGATATAGGCTGCACTAGGATAAAAGTTCAGATTACGTTAGTTGTTTACAAAAAATCCTTTAAATTACCCCCTCGGCCTGTTTAGGCTTAAAATTCGCTGATTATTTTAAATGGTTTGTACACACTGCCCAATTCCTGTGTCTTGTGTTCATTAAACAACTTAAATCATATCACAAGTCGTCTTCTTATTTCACAGTTTCTGATGCTTATTTATAGATAGTGAAAAAATGCGAAATGCGTGATGCGAAAATTTTATGAAAACCATGAGTTATAGCTGCAACACTTAATTGCTCAAAAGAAGTTGTGGAATTCTCTGCTCGAGATAGCTCAATATTTGAAATTTTATTATGTCATATAAATAATTTCTCTTCCTTACTTTAATAAATGTTTGATTTGATTTCACTAGCGCTATATCTTAAGTTTCTGTCTGTCTGTCCACAATACATACCTTCAACGTTCAATTTTTTTTGCGAAACAGATTAAAGCGAAATTTCGCGAAAAAAACAAAAAAAATTTCGCATCTTTCGTGAGCGAACGAAATGCGAATATGAAGCGAAATGGTCGCGAATAATGCAAAATTTTGGCAAAACGATTTTTCCTTTTCGCTGGAAACCCTATTTTTGCGTAATTACGCGCAACGGAATTCCGAATGGAAACTATATGGTCTCTGCTGTTATGCTACTGCACGATTGCTATTTTTTGTTCATAGCTCTATTCAATTACTTGAAATTACAATTACAGTCCCTTTCAGTTTAATTGGTCTATTTAGTCATGGCCCTGCACGATGATGCTGTTTTTATGTTCATAAGACCTATTTAAGATCATTGAGTCTAAAAGTCGTGTTCCTATATCACAGGTGTATTGGATCCACTGCATTACCTGACAGCTGAGGGTATATTTTGATTAATTTGATTAGAGTTGGTTGGTTTACAGGTGGAACATTGCCAGAACGTGTCCCTAAAGGTTTCTCTGAATTGCCTAAACAGTATAATGATTGGTACTAATTTTGCGTAATTACGCCTTAATTATGCAGAACTAGACTTTTTTTCGTATACCTAATTAACACATAATTTTGTGTAATATTTCATTGTCAAGCCGTTAATTATTTTGAGCTGGCTTAGATCTTTAAAAATAGATACACATATATTTATATCTGTAGATATCCAGTCGTTGTTGTATAAATCAATACAATGAAGACGACTTTCGATTTAAATTGTTAAGTTCTACCAAGCTTTCAAACTGCATGGATTCACATAAACAGCTTCTATTTGTTAACTTAAAAAGATTAAAACTTAAATATAAAAGTCGTTTTCATTGTGTTAATATAAACACCGAACACTGTACACTGTTTAGCTATGAAATCGTAACTTTCTTTTTTTGATCTGCCCCTGAAAGTTTCTCTACATTTGTGTGTAACCCCTGCAAGCCATGTATTGCCAGAGAAGGGATTTTAAAAGCTTAAACCCGAGTAAAACTCAAACTCGGGCTTGGATAGAACCCAAGTCAGGATTGGTTCTGATTCGACCAATGAGAGATCGTTTTTCAAGCTTTCTCTCTGTAGCAGACAGAATACTGTCAGATCAGCTGTAACAAGGAGATGTAAATTTCGAAATTCAAACTTTATGTAGATAATTCATTTTCATAGTATGTTTATTTTATATAATTAATAAAATTTGACACCACAAATAATTCCCGAGATTTTAAATGTACAAATAAAAAAGATTTTTCGAAATAATTACGATCATCAGCTGCTGAAGACTAGTCGAGCCTTAAAGAGAGAAAACCCCTAGATGATTGGTTCTTACTAAACTCAAGGCCACCCAAAACCCGGGTCTTGACTTGAGCTTTACTTGGGTCTAAGCAAACGCAAAGGCCGGGTTTTACTCGGGTTTAAGCTTTTAAAATCTCATATCTGAACTGCCGACACTGTAAACTAGTTTTAAATGTAAATAATAAATAAATAAAATGTTTGTGACCCAGATAGAAAGGTTTCCCTGTTAAGCTACATTGAGGTAAGTATTTTTTTAAGTCCCTGGTCTGGTAATATATTTTTATTACAGGACTATTTTAATTTTGATTTTCATCACTGAACATATATATATATATATACCTGGACATGCCACAATGTATTCCAAAATTAATGGAGTACCTGATATATATAGATATATATACCTGGACTGGACATGCCGCAATATATTCCGAAGTTGATGGGATAGCTGATATATATACATATATATACCTGGACATGCCGCAATATATTCCGAAGTTAATGGGATAGCTGATATATATACATATATATACCTGGACATGCCGCAATATATTCCGAAGTTGATGGGATAGCATATATATATATATATATACCTGGACATGCCGCAATATATTCCGAAGTTGATGGGATAGCTGGCACAGATGGTTGTGTTAAGGATAAGAATGGTGTATCGTATCTTCTCATAGTCCAGGAACTCATACAGACTGTAGAAGACGACTGTTAGACTCAAGTTATGACGTGATTAATAAAAAAATAAAAATGAAACACAAAATAGTTTCTGCTTTACATAATAAAAATATTTTTAAGCTGCTCGTAAACAATTGGAGTTATAACAGCATCAATTACACATAAGATTGCTTATTGTACTATGCAGTGTGCATATTCCTCAGGTTCGTGGGGCTCACTGTGTATGTATATATCTGTATAATAGAGCTCTTCGCTCATATATATTCGTATGTTATATGTTATCTATAGCCGGCCAAACGGCTGGACCAAATGGGCTGACATTTTTTACCTGTGAGTACCGGGGGGGGGGGGGGGGGGGGGGTTAGCATAGGCTTAAAAATAAACAATACTTTTTTCTCTAAAAAATTTGGAATATTTTTCCACAGGCAACGCCGGGTTCTTCTGGTAGCATATGTATATATGTGTATACTGGTTGTGATTATAAACTGGATTAACATGACTATCCTCTAGTTTTCTAAATTCTTTTGATGAAACTTTTCTTATAATTAAACTGTGGAGAATAACCAGTCCTTGTCAAAATAAAACTTTTTCACTTTTCTCACTTTTAATTAGTTTTTTGTTGTTTCATTTTCCTTTATAAGTTTATACTGTGAGACTACAGTGTGAAGTTTACAGAAATAATTAACTCCTATTGTAGACCATAAATCTGATTTTAGACCATTTCCAAGAAATGTCGTCTTAACCAGTCCAAGTCCAAACCAAACACTTTCGCCGACCCTACCTCTTACTCTCCGACAAAGGAAACAATAAACAAAGAAACGTTTTACCAATAATTAAGAATAAATCCATAAATAACTTTGCAATCCATAGTAAATTCCACTTAAGCAATTCTTTCCAGTAAGGTTAACCAGTGTAGATTCGACACAACACGTTTTATGTAAAAAATCTAGCATGGAAAGATCACAGTGTATATAGTGTGCAGTGCGTATGTATAACTTGAGTGTGTAGCGAACAGTGTGCAGTGTACAGTGTGCAGTGTACAGTGTGCAGTGTGCAGTATGCAGTATACAGTGTGTACTGTGTATATATACCTTGAGTGTACAGTTTGCAGTGAACAGTGTGCAATGTACAGTGTACCGTGTGCAGTATACAGTGTACAGTGTGTATATATACTCGAGTGTACAGTGTGCAACGTACAGTGTACAGTGGGTAGTGTGCAGTGTACAGTGCACTGTACTGTGTGTAGTGCGTAGATATACCTTGAGTGAACAGTATGTAGAACTGTTATGACCATGAAAGGTATCTCTGTAGCCAGGAATACAAGGATGACGACAAGTAACATTAAGCTCGTCTTCCGCGCATCACGTTGCCGCTTGTTCTCTCGGTGCATTTTCTTACTAAAATAAACATACAGTGTTACCCAGAAAGGATGAGGCTGCAGAGACGACCTGATACTTTGATATTATGACGATCCGAAGGTTAAATTAAATCTTCTGCCTTGAATATAGTGTATAAAGTATGGCTGCAATTGAACATATTTTAGTGTTTAGTTATTATTACTCGGACTTTGAACCCAAGCCGGAGTTTAGTTGTCTGTTTGAAAGTTAAATATAAACCCAAGCCGGAGTTTAGTTGTCTGTTTGAAAGTTAAATCTAAACCCAAACCAGAGTTTAGTTGTCTGTTTGAAAGTCAAATCTAAACCCAAACCGGAGTTTAGTTGTCTGTTTGTAAGTTAAATCTAAACCCAAACCGGAGTTTCGTTGTCTGTTTGAAAGTTAAATATAAACCCTAACCGTGGTTTAGTTGTCTGTTTGAAAGTTAAATATAAACCTAAACCGGAGTTTAGTTGTCTGTTTGAAAGTTAAATATAAACCCAAACCGGAGTTTAGTTGTCTGTTTGAAAGTTAAATATAAACCTAAACCGGAGTTTAGTTGTCTGTTTGAAAGTTAAATATAAACCTAAACCGGAGTTTAGTTGTCTGTTTGAAAGTTAAATAAAAACCTTAACCGGAGTTTAGTTGTCTGTTTGAAAGTTAAATATAAACCTAAACCGGAGTTTAGTTGTCTGCTAGAAGTTTGAAGATAAAGCCAAGTTAGAAGGTACCGTTAAAACTCGAGATAGCGGGTAGGCGGAACAGATGATAACATGCCTCATATTATTTTTTTGTCTTCCAGATGCCATGAGCCACAACCGTAAGGTCTTCCATGCCACAGTCTTCTGGCAGTTATAACGTTTTTAAATAATAAATTCACTCCATTGAAATTGTGATTTTCAAAAATCCAGCGACGTCATGCAAAAGATATATATTTATTAAGAACTTTATATTTAAAATTCGGTGATGGTAATTGACCAAACCTATGTAGAGAAAAAAAGTAGATGTTAGTTCCACGTTTTATTGAAAATATATTTCGGTCTAGGTTGACCCTTGTCAGTTCTTGAGATTGTTTCGGTCATGAAGATTAAAAATTGAAATAATGACATTTTCTTTTAATGTAAACTGCTAATCTTATTTTCCCCCAGAATGAATTAAATTTTTCCTCTAAAATGGCTTATTTTTGAAAACATTATGAACAATAAAAATGATGCACCATAACATACTCATAAAGTTCAAAGGGCGCCCTTACCCGAAAATGTGCACTATTTAACGAGAAAATTGCAAAATAGAACTTTTTTTGAGGAAATCTGTAACGCTCAGGTAATGAAAGTTAATGTTGTGATTTTTCTCTTCTTTCTTCTTTTCTTATTATTCAGACTACCCCAAACAATTTCTCTTTGTACCCACAATGCTTAAAATGATGTAAAATTTTCATTATATAATTTAAAGCACGAGTTTATAAACTGAACATGCAATTCATTGATCTTTAATAAACTTCTAAAATTTCTTAAAGGTTTGATCTATCGCCTAATGCGGCAGGATTTTTAAAAATTATTATTTCAATGCCTCAAATTTATCATATAAAAACGTACTAACTGCCGGAAGACTCAAATGCTGTGGCATGGAAGTCCGTACGGTTGTGGCTCATGGCTGCCGGAAGACAAAAAAGATAATATGTGGCATGGAAGGGGGAAATGATGTGGCTTACAGCCGTCTGCCTTCCCCGCTCGTATAAGACCCATTTCACAATTAAGTTGTTATTGGCATGCTTTTAAGCAACATCAAATACACATAAGATTGCTTAAAAGTCGTCTTTTTATTCCACAGTTGTATGGGTCTCACAGTAGACTTTAAAAGAAATCTAAAATAAATTTTTAGAAATTTTGAATTTAATGTTTGAAAATGTTTATACGAACCTTTCCTTCCTTCTGCTCCTATGATGGAATATTCTCACCCTAGCTTCGTCCTCTTCTGTTAGAATATCACTCAGAATTCTAAATTATTAAATTAAAAATAATTACATCATGAAGATGGAGTCCATCTATATATATTCTTCTAACACGCCCTAAAAAAAAAGCTAATGAAACTAAAGACAAGCCTCGCAAATTGCTAAATCTGTGAAAATGTGTTTGAAAAAGCAGAAAATTGTTTTTTTATGTGTTAAATTCTTCAAGAGTGACCCTAACTTTATCAAGAAAAATTTAAGTACATTAAACGTTATATTGAAACTTAAATATTTTCAATCTAAATTCCTTTCATTTAAGAGCTGTTGAGAAAAACAAATCTTTTTTAATTTGTAAATAAATTTTTGTTTTTCAAACTGTACGTAAAATTAAAATTAGGGGAGCTACAGGGTAACAAGGTTGTAACCGTAACGTAAGCTTTTAAACTTTAAAAGGAGTGTTCGCAAAAAATGAAAGGGGGTATAGGCTTAATGCGATAAAAAAGCGCTTTTGATCGCTACTAATCTTTCTTCTATCTGTTGTGTCTATAAGTTGTGTCCGATCCTTGAAAATAAATACATTTTTTAAAAATATGGCGACGTTTGGGGCATAAAACATGACTAGAATAAAGTTTTCCAAAGATTTTGAGATGTTGGAATCTTCAAATCCACGAGAATGATGTCAAACATTATTTAGGTTAAAAANCTTCCCTGGGCACGATCGGTTCAGCCGTTTTGACGTTTATCGTTTACAAATAAATAAAAAGACAGTTAGAAAATCAAGGTAAATGTATAGATGAAATCCTACGTTCTCTTGGATGAGAGCATCCTGTTCCTTCTGTTCTCCACCCTGAACATCTTCTGGGTGAGGAGGATGGTGAGGATGGTCAGCAGGATGCAGGGAACCAGGTGCACAAATACAACACGGAACCTATATAAATTATACTTAAAGGGACTGTTGACCTATTTTCAAGTGATTCTACAATCTACATTTAAACAGCAGCATATTTGATTCACATCGATACCAATTAAAGCTCTGACTGACCAAGAATAAGTTTAGAAAATTTATTATCCTAATTGCTGCTTCTATATAAAAGTGACTTGCAAGTTGCGGTTGCAGATTTATATGCTACCGAATAAAAGGAGAAAATTCTTAGAATTGAACACATTTTAGGCTAGAAAAGCGATAATATCTTCAAAGATATTGATCAGATAAAGGTTTTAAGGATATCAATGTAAATCTTTTAATTTAGGGTCACTTGAAACTACGTGTACAGATATATAGGGTCACTTGAAACTACGTGTACATATATTTAGGGTCACTTGAAAATACGTGTACATATATTTAGGGTAACTTGAAACTACGTGTACAGATATTTAGGGTTGGATTTATATAATTTATATCGAGTTAAGCACAGTTTAACCCAGAACTATGAGGAATCGAAAGAATTTATGAAATGTCGTTTTCTAAATCTACTTTTAATTGAATGTTTTAGATATTTAGGTTTTAAATTGTATAATAGCTCCTTAAACCTGTTACGGCATTTATCATAGCTACTTTTTTATATTTACAAAAATATACAATATACAATAATATACAATATATATACAATACATGATACAACCCATTACAAAAATGTCAAGACGACATTTTTAAGATTATTTTTAATTCTCCGAAATTCTGGGGTTAACTGTAGTTGAATTTTACTAAAGAGAAGCAGATTTTTTAAAGTAAAACCCTTTCGCATAATATCGAACGTTAGAAATGATTTTGTTTGTGAGATATCCCATAACATATTGTTCAAAATTTCTATAATTTTGGAAGTTTGATATAACAAACAATAGTGTCTAGATTGATTTTACTTCACTACCTCACGTATTTTTTATTGTAGCCCTAGACATATACATTTTAGAGCCATACATCTTTTGTTTTTGCGAGAGAGCTTTGCAACCTTTGGATCACTGTGTTCTCCCATATACTTTTGGTCCCACTAAAGAAGTAGTTTAACGATACATATCTAGTGGAACTTCTTGCACTTTGACCAGCCATACCCTTGTAATGAATGCCTTACTCCAATAAATAGTTTTAGATCCGTACCAATCCAGGTATAACCTTCCATATTCTCAGGTATCTGTTTTACAAGATACAACTCAATCCCGAACTCAAAATTCCTCAATAATACCTTTGTCAATATCAATCTGGATACGACTCTATCTGTATTCTCAGGTATCTGTCTTACAAGATACAACTCAATCTCGAACTCAATGTTCCGCAATAATACACTAGTCAATATTTATCCAGATACGACTCTATCTGTATTCTCAGGTATCTGTATTACAAGATACAACTCAATCTCGAACATAAAGTTCCTCAATAATACCTTAGTCAATATCAATCAGGATAAAACTCTTTATATATACTCAGGTATATATCTCACAAGATACAATTCAATCTTGAACCCTAGGTTCCACTCTCGTTTTCGCTAAACGAGGAACAAATTATTCTCACACCCTAATCAAAGCAGAGTATTATTCCAACTAATGTGTATTATGGGTTCTATGATACATGTTAGATTAATGAACGTAATTACGTAGGTAAGATTAAGTCGTGATTACAAGTATTACATGGTTGCCTAAAAGGGTAATTAATTAATAATGAGCTTAATTGGATTACAGAACATGTACAACGTAATATTTATATATAAGCATGTTCAGGTTTACAGACAGACAGGGTTTACCATGATATTTATTACACCTCTTCCCAATGGGGTCATGTGAGTTGCCGAAAAAAATTGGGCATGATCGGTTTAGCCTTTTTAACAAACAAACAGTCAGACAAACAAAGTAAAGAAAAATAGCCTACCAGTAGAACATGTTGAAGTATACATCCAATGAGAAAAGTTTAACCCAGTTTGAAACTTCAACCTGACAAACATCCAGGGGTTCTCCAGGGGTCTCCAGGCTACCTAAATAAACAAAATTATATATAAAGGGATTGTTAATCTTTTTCAAAGTGCACATTATAAGACGATCTTTATATTTTTAAAGATTTTTCTGAGAACCAGAATGCCCAAAATTATCTGTCTGATGTTCATTTGGTAAATCGCAGTTTAATTTTGAATTTCGCGGAATTTTTCGATACTTGAACTTCAGCTTCCACCGAAAGAAAATTTTTCCCAAAATTGTACAATTCAGCGCTTACCGTAAGCAAGAAAAATTGCGCTAAAATTTAGAAAGTAACAAAATGCAAAGTATCGAAAAAATAGTGTTTCAGCTATATTTAAAACTTCGGATTTTTTAAAGATTTACCTAGGGTTTGTATTGAGTATGTTTTATCGAATAGCCTTGGAAGGATATGAAGGAAGGAGAGGGATAGAACCAAGAAGACTGATATTCTAGCGATGGACAGAGTGCACCACTGTTTCACCAGATGGGACCGACAGATGTAGATATATCTCTGCAGAGCCAGCACTAAACATTTTTTATCAAACTAGCTGAACTGCCTGGTAATGACATTGCCCGTGGAATTAAAAAATCTACTTTCCTAAAAAATTGTTTCAATAAAAAATACGATTTTTGAAAAAAATGTACGCTATTTTTGTCCAGCTGTTTGGCCAGCAATATTGTTATAAATATGAATACAGGGTGTCTCAATAAACGTGGAATAAGGGTCTGAAGATTCATTAGTAATCGGATTTTGAAGAATGAGATTTTTTTTTAAAATCTTTGTACAATTTTTGATTTAATGAGTCCAATTTTAGGTTTGTTGATCTAAAAATGGCAATTTTATAGGCTTCTAAAGATTCCAACTGCAGAGTAAGTAAATTTGGTAAAAACAAAAATAATCTTTGTTTGCACAATTTTTATCATGGTCTACAGTTTTCGGATTTTTAAAATTGAGACCGTTTTAAATATCTAGGTAAAATATAAGATTTATTAAGTGCAATATCAGGCTTGTAATAGATCTAAAAATAACAATTTTGTAGGCTTCTAAAGCGATAATTTTTTTTTACAAACTTGAGGTCAACATTAGGAGAGAAATGGCCCTGCCCTGGACTCTGCTGTCTCTTAAAAGGCTTTTTGAAAGTTAGATAATTTGAGCCCAAAAGTGTCTTGCTGCTAACGGTGGAAGTTTTGCGCAAATTTCTCCCCCCTCCCCCTAGATTTATTTCTTTAAAGGCCCTTGGACGTAAAAATCAAAAATAGTCTCAATCTTGAAAATCCGATTACAAATAAGTCTGTAGACCATTATACAAAGTTGTTTAAACCGAGATTATCATTATTTTTACGTTTACTATATAACTCCATTTGGAAACTTTAGGAGCCTATAAAATTGTTATTTTAGATTACCAAGCAAAAAGCTTTTTTATATAGATTCCAATGAGTGTGAACGGGATTCTATATGTAATTCACTGTAAACTCAGGTTCATTTCAAGTACCAAACCAGAAGAAGCTGTACAGTACAAATACAGACTATGTAAGGCAAACAGGACGGTGCAGCAGATGAATCGATATTAGAGAAATACTTTTGCGTTTATTGACTGCATGCCATTTAGAAATGCTCATCCATCACTTTTCTTTTACCTAGAGTTAGCCAGATAGAAGCAGTGTGAAACATCTGTTACCTAGAGTTAGCCAGATAGAAGCCGTATGAAACATCTGTTACCTAGAGTTAGCCAGATAGAAGCCGTATGAAACATCAGTTACCTAGGGTTAGCCAGATAGAAGCCGTATGAAACATCAGTTACCTAGGGTTAGCCAGATAGAAGCCGTATGAAACATCAGTTACCTAGGGTTTGCCAGATAGAAGCCGTGTGAAACATCTGTTACCTAGAGTTAGCCAGATAGAAGCCGTGTAAAACATATGTTACCTGGAGTTAGCCAGATAGAAGCCGTGTGAAACATCAGTTACCTAGAGTTAGCCAGATAGAAGCCGTGTGAAACATCAGTTACCTAGAGTTAGCCAGATAGAAGCCGTGTGAAACATCTGTTACCTAGAGTTAGCCAGATAGAAGCCGTGTGAAACATCTGTGGAAGGATCTCTAAGCAGAGTTCGAAACTGTAGCAGAGATTGATGTTTGAGTACAACAGGTCCTCATGTTTTCCTAGGGTGTACAACCAGAAATACCTGAACAAGTACATCGTATTTAATTGTACTGTTTTGTACTGTTTTTAATTTAGTACACTACACTGTACTATAGTGCACTGCACTGTACTTTACTGTACTGTACTACACTGATATTAAATGTACTGTAATAAACTATACTGTACTACTGTACTGTACAACTGTACAGTACAACTGTACGGTACTACTGTACTGTACTGTATTGTACTGTACTGCACTGTACTGTATTGAGTACAAACTGTAAGTAATTCCTGAAAATTTGAGGTTGACACATCTTAAAGGAAAAATAAAAGGGGGTATAGGCTGAAAACTAACTTACTTAGGAGTTGTCGAAACCCTTGCGAGTTCTATCATATTTATGCACTTTACCTTAGTTATTAATAAATAGGGATAATCTATTCCTTAGTTATTAATAAATAGGGATAATCTATTCCTTAGTTATCAATAAATAGGGATAATTTATCCCTTGTTATCAATAAATAGGGATAATCTATTCCTTAGTTATCAATGAATAGGGATAATCCATTCCTTAGTTATCAATAAATAGAGATAAACAATATGACATGCTACACTTATTACTTAACTTTGTATTCATGTGCAATACTGCAGTGCAAAAATTCCATTTTTTCGTATTCATGGGCATTACACAATTACATGCAAAAATTCTGACTTAAACTTCGTATTCATGCAAAATTTCGTGCAAAAAAAATATTTATTTCGAATGAATGCACAATTTCGGGTAAAACTAGTTTTGTATTGATACGAAAATGATGCGAATTTTCGTGCAAAACCACGAAACTGTTGCGCAAGAGAATCTGCTGTTTCGTGGAAACCCTAGTTCTTTACAGCCCCTTTAAATTCTTTAATTCGCTATTAAAGTTGAAGAAGTGCTACAGAAAGTAAAAAACATTTTAATGAAATTATGATGTCACATATCAATTTTTTTTCGTTTTTAAGCATATATTTTAAAAAGTTGGTAATCCGCGGACACCTTAATGTACATGATAATATGGTATAATGTACAATATGTACATACCAGGGTCCAGGGATCAGGATTGTGAGTAGATCGCAGAGAGCCATGGATAGAAGTATTATGTTTGTGGCAGACTGCATGTGAGACCTGCAAAGAAAAATATTTTAAGAATGGATAGATTAACATCGCTTATTGAGTAAAATTTGGAAGGATGGAATTGTTGAAGCATTCCTTGAATTGAACACATTAATCTCACCAGAAGGAGTTGATTCATTTTGTGGTATTTTCCCAGTATTAGTGATGTGTATTTGGTTTATTTTTGGGCATGTATTTTCTCGTAAGATAAGAAAATGTTTTTTTTAAGTTGTTTATTTGCTTTTCTTACACTATGCTGACAGAAAAAAATATGCAAAATATGAACCAAAAACAAAATCTATTCAAAAAAAACATATGCTATAACAAATCATTTTAAATAGTTTTTACATTTTTTTGGATCAAAGTTTCAAAGTTTTAAAAAACAAAACTCTTAATGAGACACTAACCTTGTAAGTACGAATATGATGAAACTGTTGGCAACTACAGTGAGTATGAGCAGGCCCGGCATGACAGTACCGTACAACGGGTTCATCAGCTCAGGTGGGCCGAGCCAGTTCGAAGTGTTCATGATGTAACAGCTGCCATCCAGTAAACATCTAAATTAAACAGGTATATAGATATATAGATTAATTTGGTTGTCTAAGCAGTAAGCATACTTTAAAGTTTCAACCAAGTTAAAGCTATATCATTTTACTCATAATCTCCTGTATAATCTATATCAAATCAAACCAAAATATTGCCACTCATCAGGGAAACATAATCAAGATGTTTCAGTTTTTAAAACTGTATTTTGAGAAAATAACATGAAAAAAAACTATTTTTTTATTTTAAACAAACTTTGTAAACATTAATTGCCAAGACCTGGTCCACATTCACTGCCGTGCCACATTTAAAGCCAGTCCAATATATAAATTTCTAATATCTATAATTGTTGTAAACATAAATGAACTTACTCGGTTATTTCTGAACTATTTTGAAGGCCAAGACTATAGTTCTCCTCCATGTCTGAAAAAAAGGAAAAAATTTGAACCCCCAGAAACCAATATTTTTTTAAAACATGCAACAGTGGAGTTCTACTTTCCAGTTGTCTTGGTAGATGTTTTTTATTGATAATGTTGCATCAAGAGTGTATATTTTATAGATCTAAGGCCGAATTTTAAGAATTTAAGCTGCAGCCTAAATTTTAGACGCGGTAGAAATATAGTTGGTTCCACATGAATTGTATTCAATGTTATATGATTCAAGCCGTTGCTCAATTGACACTGTTTATTAGAGGATTTGAGACGCGGCTCAAATTCATTAAATTCGAACTCTGGAATAACAAATCAAAATTGGACAGTAGAAGGCAAGTTTTTTCATGATTTTCATACTTTTTACTAAAAAATGTATTTATTTTCCTCAATTCAGCGAACAAAACTCTAAAACAACTCTGCTCCATGTAAGCATATCTAACTTTGGAGATACAATTATTTTCAATTTTTCAAAACAGAGGGGGGGTGATTTTTCCAGAGAATATACACTTCTGTGAGGCTGTGTTATCACAAGGAAGTTTAAATCTAACGGGAATAAGTTTAATTAAAATGTTTAACTTCACATTATTATTTATTCAATTAGTTATTTTATCTATTTATGTCATTGTAATGGGTATTATTAAGTGCGAAAAAGTTTTTGCCAGGATTTTTATTTTTTCTAGTTTGTTTTTGATCAAAATAAAAGTATTTTCATTTTGATCGAAAACAAACTGGAAAAATTAAAAATCACAGCAAAATCTTTTTCGCACCCATTTCAATAACCTATATAGTTTTATTCCATTTTACTCAAATTATTTAAAAGCAAGTCGATAAAGTTACTTAATCACCCTGTTGTAGGGGGATTAAGTAACTTTATCACCGTACAATGAGAAAAATTAGTTATACAATTTGAAATTTTCATAGCAGGGTGGAAAAGTTACTTTTTCGCCCTGTTGTAGGGCGGTAAAGTCACTTAATCACCCTTCAACGGGAAATATTAGGTGTGATAAATTCAATCAAAATTGAATAAATTTATATATTCACTTATTTATTTATTTATTTTTGTTTTTGGGAGAACAATACAAAACTATTCTGCCAAAACTACATTTCATTTTGTCTTGGAAACAAACATATGAGGCTGAGAAGTGAAAAGAGGACGAAGAAATTGAGGAACAAGGGGTGTACCTGGCATTGTAAAGAGGGACCCAGGGCCGTCTAACTCTGGGCTCATGAGGAGCTTCTCTTCAGAATTCTTCGAACTTTTTATTCAAAAAATCTGAAATTGATTTATTCGTAAATCTTTTGTAAGTTAATGCCAAACAATTCAACAAAATTAAAATATAGAAAAAATCTGGAGTCAAGTGCGGATGAATTTGCGTTTTAAGTTTATCGTTATTAAGCACAGAGTCTTTAATAAATTAAACCAACAGAAAATGTCATGGTCTCATGTTTTTTTTTGCAAGTTCGCAAAAATTAATTTTTTTTTTACAAATTATTTTTTCAATTGTCGGTTACATAAGTTTATATTGTCCTCGTCACACGTCAAGGCCAGGGAAATAATGTCGATTTAGTAAGGAGGGGTAATATTATACAAAAAATAAGATCATATTAAAATAGTGGTCATGTAAAATCTTGCATGAAACCAAATATTCAATATTCAATATCCAACATTTTTGATAGACAGAAAAGTTTTCAGCAGAGTTTAGAACAAAAATTTTCTTCCGTTGCAAACATTTTCCGCTGCTGCTTATCCTGACTTAAAGGGACTGTCAGCTTGGGATGTTAACGTTTTCATTTTTTTTTTTAAACGATAGTTTCGTTATGAAAACGACGACAAAAAATCGAAAACGCGTTTTTAAAAACGATCGCTTTTTAAAATTTTTTTAAAATGGTCGTTTTTAAAACGATCGTTTTTCAAAATGATCGTTTTTATAAAACTCGTCGTTTTGTTAACGATTGTTAAAGACAACCCTTCGTTAACGATCGTTAAAGAAGAGAGGAAACCGACCTGAAAGGCATCTGTACTTATCATTGAGTACTTTTTAAGAAAATATCAAGAAGTTTTAGCTCCCCCACAACTGATTAACTTCATTAAGACGACAATCAATAAAGTTGCATGTATTTTTTTTTCTCAAAAACGATAGTTTTCACAAAAACGACCGTTTTTATAAATGTTCGTCGTTTTGCTAACGATCGTTAACGACAACCCTTTGTTAACGATCGTTACGGACGACCCTTGGTTAACGATCGTTAACGACGACCCTTCGTTTACTGCATCAAAATATTCCGGTTTGTGTTTGTAAACGAGGAGCATCTCCGGATATCTTATTGATACTTGATCACAGTCAAGTATGAATAAGAAATGATCCTGATCATGAATGAATCAGATGCCATTTTGTTGTTGTGGACAAAGCGTTCAAGGGTACTGTTACTGTGTAACCGGCAAAAAAGTTCTTGGAAAAAAGTTTCCGGAAAAAAGTCCTAATATTTCACACTCAGAAAGTCCTGTGGCAAAAAAGTCCTTTTATTAAAAAGTCTGCAGAAATAAAGTCCTACCAATTCGAGACTTTATTTTCTAGGACTTTTTTCTGGCTCCAGTATGAATTTATACAAAAATGTCCTAGGAAAAAAGTCCTATAGTAGAAAATGCATGGGAACAAAGGATGTTTAAAACCATGCAAAAAAAGGGGCAATTGATACACACAAGGATGGCTATATTCCAAAGTACAGATTCATAAAAAAAATCTTTTTTTTATGAAAAAGTCTTAGACTTGACCTTATTCTCACAAGATTTAGAACTTTTTTCTTGGTTTTTTTTTCTTCGGATATATTTTCATTAGGACTTCTTTTCCTGTGATCTTATTTCCTGAGACTTTATTGGGAGCCCTTATACTATTTAGGAAAAAAGTCCCAGGCATCGAAAACTCAGAACTTTATTTTCAGTGTCATTTTTTCCAAAGACTTGAAAAAATTCGGACTTTTTTCAAAAGTTTTATTTCCAGGTTTTTTTCCATTAGCATTAGCATCTTTGCAGGGAGGGTTAATTGATCTGAAGCGGTTATTTTACAGTCTCTTTAAGCGATTGTAAAATAACCGATTTTACAGTCACTTTAAGCGATTGTAAAATAACCGATTTTACAACCTCAAATTTCATTATCTGCAATTTGATGCTGTAAATCTTTGATATTCTTAAACTTAAACTACTTAATCCAACAGAATTCATAGTTTGGAAATATCAAAGGTTCATGACGTAGGGTTGCAAGGATAAGGGGATAAAAATTCATTTTGCGACAACTATGGAGAACGATATGTTGTCAAACGGAGTGAAGCTTTAAGGGGTGATTCATGAATCATTTATGGCATTTTGGAAAATCCACAATTCTTTTTTTAAACATCTCAACCTTCATCATTCCCACCAAGCTCATCATAGCCTCTGCAGGACTGGTCCAGTAACTTTTTGAAAATTTCGAATTTTTCTTATGAAAAATGACCTCTTTCTCCTTTTAACTATAGGGGCATACATAGTGCTTATGGTAAGAAGACATATTGAAAGCCTGAAAGATTTCGGAATTACAAACAAATTATAAACATTTTGTTAGAATGTGAAAACATGTTTTTCATGATGAATTAATACTTTCCAACAACTTTTTTTAAGTCCACATGAAAATGTGATTTTTAAAATTCTAAAAAATTTTACTATTTTCGAACGCTTTCGGTTCTTTGGATATTATGAACAAAATAATAAGGTTCCTACAACACCGCATATTTGAATTTTTGTGATGTTGAAGAAATTGAGTCTTTGCTTCAAACTTAATTTTTCGAATCCTTATATGTATTTAACATAATGGGTTAAACCATTTATATTTGAAGCGTAGACTATTTTATCTAACAGAATTCATAGTTTCAAATATGCAAGGTCTATGCCATTGTGTTGCAAAGATATAGAGGTTAGAAAATCAGAGTATGTGGCAAAAACTCAGTTCCTTTGTTTACCTTTTTCTTTGTTTATCTATGACTGCAAAGAGATGGATGAGAAGATACGTCCTTTCTCCGTGGTATACTAGTATACTGGAGAAAACTCTTTCTTTCTCTCTACATCCTCTCTCCCTCGTTTCATCCCGTCTCTCGATCTCTCTACCATCTCCTAGTCCTCTCTCTTTCCGTCCAATCTCCCTCCTTGATCCCGCTCTCCTCGAAAAGAGACTGTAGACGTATATTAAGTGAATGTCTATTTAAGAAGTAGACGACATTCCTTATAAATACACAATCTATGGAATACACTCGAAAACAAATTAAGACAAAATCCTATATATACATCCTTCGGACGTGCAACTTTAGGCGGAGGGGGAGGAGGGTTACTTGAACCCACTTGAGGGTCACTTCGACAATATGTTTACAATTGCAAAAGGGATTGATTGACTAAAAGTTACAAACACAAATATATTTGATTAAAAAAAGTTGATTTTTAAATACTTACTAATGAAATTAAATCATAACTAAATTAATGGAATCTTTTTTGTTGGTTTAAAATCAGAGACAAAGGCAGAACACATTTCGGAAATTGAAAGTAGTAGTTTGCGTTAGTCAGAGATCGTACTCGTAAAATTAGTTTCAAGAATTTATTTTTATAATCTTAAAGGGAGTGACCGGCAATGTATGGTAGTTGAAGTGATAATGAAGTATTTTGGAGAATTTTTAAGTATTCATTTTAGATATATAAAACGTTTTAATGATGTATAATTACTGAATTTGAGCGTAAATTCGATTTTCAAAATCATTTATTTGAGTGGTTACGTTTTGAGAATTGTTTTTTTAAATTATTAAATATCTACGACAAAAATATATCAAAAATTCTACAGTAAACTAATTAGATGTTTAGGAACATATTTCTTAATAGAGAATCGTTAATAAATCAATGTTAGAATCATTTATTTCTTTTTCATCATTAAATTCAGTTTTTTATTCTTTACAAATTTTTCGTATATTTCTACAAATTCTTCAAATGTCGTCTTTTCAATAAAAATTCCGGAAAATCTACAGAAAATGTTTGTGAATAATGAGAGATTACAGAACTAATAACTTAATAAGATTACTTATTTTCAATGATAATAGTTAATTTTTATTTTCTTGACTTGTTCCTAGACAACTAATTAGTTTAATATAGATTTTTTGCTACAGTTTTTGTCGTCGTTATATAATTTTAAAAAATAGAATCTCAGAATGAAACCACTCAAATGAATGACTTTGAAAGTCAATTTTGCGCTCAAACTCAGTAATTATACATCATTAAAACGTTTTATACATCTCAAATGAATCCTAAATAATTTCAACACAATACTACATTCTTAGTTTAACTACCATACATTGCCGGTCACTCCCTTTAAGCAATATTTTTATTGTAATTGTTTTATAGTGTTTTTGAAACAATTTACTATTTTTCTAGAACGTCCGATAATATCTAAAATTTGTATTAAGGAACTCGGTAGAAACCAGGGAATGTGCGGTTTAAAAATGGGAGGGTTGACTTTAATAAGAAATAATTAAATTTCCGAAAATTTCGAGTGACCTTGTTTTTTTTTGGCTTTTCAAAGGTTTACCCTAAATACTCTAAATATGAAGATCTTCATTAATATTTTTTCTTTTATCAAGCTATGTTAATTGCAAATTATTAACTAATTGCCTCTCAAATTCCTGAAAATAAATATAAACCAAGTGGAAGTTTCCTCTCATCAACAAATTAATATTATAAATATTATTAATATTTTATTAAATTTTTATAATATTTACCGTTGAAGGGTGATTAAGTGACTTTATTGCCCTACAGCAGGGCGAAAAAGTAACTTTTTCACCGTGCAATTAAATTTTCAAATTTCATACCTAATTTTTCTCATTGTAGAGTGATAAAGTTACTTAATCACCATACAACAGGGTGATTGAATAACTTTATCGACCTGCTTTTAAGTAATTTGAGTAAAATTGAAATGGGTTTCATGCTTGCAAAAAAAATTTTGCTGTGATTTTTATTTTCTAGTTTGTTCTTGAAAAACTAAAAATCACGGCAAAAACTTTTTCGCACTAATAGTCTAATACCCATTACAATAACATAAATAGATATAACTCTCACATGGGTTTTTTAATCAGACTTTTAGGACTTCTCCTAAATTTTCTTGAAGAAAGTTTAGTCTGGGGAAGAGAGGGGGTAAGGGGGAGATTTAGGGTCTGGGTTCAAAAAAGATATTTTTCAAACGTAGAAAATTTTGATCATGTATTGAGCGTAACAACAAGTCGCATAGAATTAAGCGCAAGATTTCGCCTAATTATTCATTACTTTGTTTTGTAATTACAAACTTGGTATCTCTTGATATTACCATACATATCACATGAGTGTACAATAAGACAAGAGAGCTTAAGCTTGACCTTTCATTGTATAATGAATACAAAGTTCACAAAAAAACAACAGTTTTTGTGACAAAATTGACAAAAAGTTTAGTTTCACAAAAATACATTAGAATCTTTATATGAGATTTTCCAAAGTTTAATATTCTGGTTTAAACCAATGTATTTGGCCGGCTGTAAACTCTCCAAGTAGAATATAAAGTGTTCTATATTCTTTTCCATGTTTTTACAGTACATTCAGTTTTACTCTTAGATATTCACTTAATCCAACAGAATTCATAGTTTGGAAATATCAAAGGTTCATGACGTAGGGTTGCAAGGATAAGGGGATAAAAATTCATTTTGCGACAACTANTTATATAGCTAGGCTTGTGTCCTTGTGTAGCATTTAGAGCGTTGACTTGTCCCCATCATTTGAGATCGATATATTTTGTTATATAGCTAGGCTTGTGTCCTTGTGTAGCATTTAGAGCGTTGACTTGTCCCCATCATTTGAGATCGATATATTTTGTTATATAGCTAGGCTTGTGTCCTTGTGTAGCATTTAGAGCGTTGACATGTCCCCATCATTTGGGATTGATATATTTTGTTGTATAGCTAGGCTTGTGTCCTTGTGTAGCATTTAAAGCACTTTATTTGTAGCTGGATTTTGATAACTACACTTGTGTCCCTGTGTGGCATTTAGAGCCAGGGATTCTGTACTGTTTGAGTTTGATAGAGGTTCAGACCATGGGCAGATACGTTTCAAGAAAATGTTATGGAGTAGGTGTTTACTACTAACTGATGGCAGCGGCGTGAATCACGGAACCCGGATCAGATGTTAATGCCTAAACCTCCAAGGAAGACAAATCAAGTGAGTACCTAGTTTAAGGGGGTACTGAGAGAAACAAGATGAGGGGTTATCTTCGAAGACGAGACAGCAACAGCAACACTGGATACTGGGGAATCATTGTACTCTATGCTACCACCTAGTGAGGACGGTTCAGAAATAGAAATGAGCATGACAGAAGCTGGAGAAGGGTGAAACCCCCCCCCCCCACAGCAGAGTTACAATTACAGTTCGTAATTCAAAGAATGGAGCAAATGGAGCTAGATAAACAAACTGTGAAGGCAAAAGTTGGAGCAATGCAGAAAGACATAGAAGAGGAAAAAATGCAGAAAGAACAAGAATTGTACGTGCATTGTGCAGACATTGGAAAACAATGCGAAACCAGAGAGCTAGGATCCTATTGCAAGAGTAACAGCAATGCTGGAGAAACCCAAGGTCACAGATGCAAACCAGAAGAGTAACCCCCGCTAACATTCGATCTCCGCCGTGTTTTGGTCTCCGCCATGTCGTATATGCATAGAGAATAGAATATATAGAGAGGAATTAAAAGAATCTTTCGGTATGAATTTTTTCAGTCTCTTTCAGCCTGAAATGGAGTTCAAAGTGTACAAATCATGTAAATGTTCACAAATTATATGCAGTAGAGTACATTAATACAGTTTGTTCCCTAGACTATTCATTTCAATTTCGAAATTTTTAAAGCTGTTAAATACACTATATAATGAATTAGGTGAATAAAAACATCATTTGATTTACAGTTATAACAGAAAATCATCGTTTGTACAGTGGAAGGCATAGAGTCTATGTGAAATAATCATTTGTCAATTATTAAACCAGCCTATTTCATAGTTTGGTTTTCTTTTAACAATAATTTTAGATTTTCTATAAAATGATATTCCAGGGCCCAACAGGTTATATAGCATAAATATGTGAAGTACACCTGCAGTATGGAAACAGTACAACAAAATGGCCGTTTTACACTTTTTTCTAGTAAATTCCTCTCTATATATTCTATTCTCTATGCGTATATGCGATAGCAGAGAGGTTTCTATACCTCCATAGTATGTTCTCCATGTCCCCTCCATCGTAAATGCTATGGCGAAGAAATTACTACACCGCCATAGTATATATACTCCAGATTTCCGCTATATCTCCTCTTTCGTAGGTGCGATGGTGAAGTAATTATGTACCACTATAGTATATACTCCATATATCTCTGTCGCAGATACTCTGTCGAAGGTGTGAGGGCGGAGTAATTATGTACCTCCATAGTATATACTCTATATTTCTGATAAATCTCCTCTGTCGTAGGTACTATGGCGAAGTAATTATGTACCACCATAGTATATACTCCATAAATCTCCGCCGTAGATACTCTGTTGAAGGTGCGAGGGCGGAGTTATTACGTACATCCATAGTATATACTCCATATTTCTGATATATCTCCTCTGTCGCAGGTGTGAGGGCAGAGTTATTATGTACCTCCATAGTATATACTCCATATATCCCCGCTGTAGTTCCTTTGTCGTAGGTGTGACGGTGAAGTGATCAATATACCGCCAGTATATAATCCATGTTTTCGCTGTTGTATATACTAAAGAGGAAAGTAACTAAATCAAACATTTGAACATTTAATTTTTATCAACCTGCGCAGCAGTACACTCATGAGCTTCAGTTACTCTCAAACTCTTCAACATGAAACACCCATGTGAATCTATCCCGTGTGATGTTAATCCAACCAAGGAGCCAGTTGTTTATCCAACCTTGGAGCCTGATGTAAATCTAACTAAGGAGACTAATGTGAATCCAACCAAGGAGCCTGATGTGAATCCAACCAAGGAGCTTGATGTGAATCCAACCAAGGAGCCTGATGTGAATCCAACCAAGGAGCCTGATGTGAATCCAACCTTGGAGCCTGATGTGAATCCAACCAAGGAGCCTGATGTGAATCCAACCAAGGAGCCTGATGTGAATCCAACCAAGGAGCCTGATGGGAATCCAACCAAGGAGCCTCATGTGAATCCAACCAAGGAGCCTCATGTGAACCCAACCAAGGAGCCGGATGTGAATCCAACCAAGGAGCCTGATGTGAATCCAACCAAGGAGCCTGATGTGAATCCAACCAAGGAGCCTGATGTGAATCCAACCAAGGAGCCTGATGTGAATCCAATCAAGGAGCCTGATGTGAATCCAACCAAGGAGCCTGATGTGAATCCAACCAAGGAGCCTGATGTGAATCCAGCCAAGGAGCCTGATGTGAATCCAACCAAGGAGCCCCATAGTGAATCCATTGTGCCGTTTACTATACCGCCAGGACCTACATCGGACATGATGATCGGAGCTCCGCCCAACTCTAGCAAAGCCTGACGTATATACGAGGCGGTAACCAAAATCGGTTATTTTGCTAGCTGGGACGATTACCTGGATATAAAGGTAATAAATGGAGAGGCAAATGAGGACACCTATGAGAAACTAGGTAAATTTGAGACTGCCCTTAGAAAAAGAGTCCTAGCTTTATAGAAAAGGCTCACCCATATGCAGGAAATCCAAAAGAAGTGTTTACCTGGTGTGAAAAATTGGAATATCATTTGTCGAATCATGAGTGGGGAACAAAACCAGACGAGGTAATAAAGAAAATGTTGTTGGCGTGTATAACGGGAGGGACCAGACAGTAGTATAGTGTTGCAGCCTACAGGAGAAGGGATAGCATTTGATCCTATAGAAGGAGAGAGTTCTTCAAGGAATTATTAAAGAAATTCTCCAAAGAAAAATATGAAGAATTCAGGAGACTAGAATATAGCAACAAAAGACAGACACGAATAGAAGATCCCAGGAGATATCATACTGACTACTCATACTCATACTCATACTCATACTCATACTCATACTCATACTCATACTCATACTCATACTCATACTCATACTCATACTCATACTCATACTCACTTGCTCACTTGCTCACCACTCAGTTTAGGTTTTGCTTACATTCCATTCAGGGGTTCAATTTTACAATTTTCAAAAAAAAACTTCTTACATAAAACATAAAACATTTATATCGCATATTTCTGAAATATTGCATATCAACTAGCCTTTAATATATCTCTGTACTCTCTTATCTCTGGTTACTTCCATTAAATGCAGTACGTATTGTGGAGCCAAAATGTTCCTTGTGTATTTGTGACTGTTTGTATATTATGTACTAAAACATGATTATATATATTTTTGTATTTTTGGTTCTGTACTTTGTTTATTTGATCTGTTCTCTGAATATTGTGAATTGAAAATCTAATGAAAAATACTGAAAGCCAACTCAATCTTGGTTTACTGCTAATATACAGAGATTAAATCTGTTTCCAAAGAAAATATGGAACACAGAGCTACTGACTTCTAGTACTTATATATTTGAACATGTTTTACATGTGAATTGTAAGCACATGGAGAAATTAAGATTACGTTAGATTGAAATATTACATGTTTTCAATCTTTCTTATAAAGCTATTGAGAAAAACCAATTTTAATCCAAACTACGAGGATAAAAAAATCGTATAAGTAATGTTGCATACATTTGCAGTGACTGCAAGTGAATGAAAGCTAAACGAGAGTTTGTATATTTCTTCTCTTTTTTGCCTTTTGTCGCTTCTTCAAAAATCGTTTTATCCTATTACTTCATTAACGATTTTAAAAATTTTTACTGTTATTTAATTTATATGTACTAGAAATTCAAGGCGCTTCGTGCCCATCTTCTATTTAAATTGTGAACATGTTCTTTTTGTTTACATTTTAAAACAAAGAAGAAAAAAACTTCACGGATTTTTTAAAAAAAATTCGCGGATTTTCAAGAATTTAAACTTTTTACAAATTGAAAACCTCATTCGTAAACCTTCCCTGTGGTCACGTGATGTCCCACAAAAAATTTGGGCCCGATCGGTTCAGCCGTTTTGACGTTTATTGGATACAAACATCACGACAGACAGACAGACAATCAGACAGACAAGCCAAATTTATATATAGATTGTAAAAACCGAATACACAGCCACGTGCAATGAACAGTAGGGTGTCCCGGAATTGGGCAAAAATTCAAATAAAATTAGTCGAACATTAAACTTTTGTCTTCCTCCTTCTAGAGGTTCATTGGTATAACAGCAAAATAAAACTGTTTCATGTCATTTAATGCGCTTTATTTCAAAATCGGAAAACCTATTTTTCTTAGTAATCGTGATTTTTAACGCTATTTTGATGATTACTCATCCTACCCTGAAAAAACACTATTTTGAACTACTTATTTACCAGAACAAATATTTTGTATAGATCTAAAAGGGAGTGACCGGCTATGTAAGGTAGTTGAACTGAGTATTCAGTGTTGTGGAAAACTTCTTTCGGATTCATTTGAGACATATTAAACTTTTTAAAGATCTGTAAATCCTGAGTTTGAGTGCAAATAATTTTAAAAAACTCATTCTGAAAACGTATCCACCCCCAAAGTAGAATTTTTAAACGTCGAATTGATCCCAAAAAGGAAATTCAGAAGTTCCACCTTGTACGTCTTTGCCACAAACTCAAGTTTTCCAATCCTTATATCTTTAGAACCTAATGGTGTAGACCTTAGATATATCAAACATAGATTATCTAATCCAACATAATTTACATTTTAATATATAAATGTTTCATTGGGTTGCAAAGATATAGGAATTATAAAATCAGAGTTTGTTCAAGGATTCCTTTCCGGTTCTGCAAACTAAGATAAGTAACAAATTGGTAAAACAGAAAATACATAATCCCCCCCCCCCCCCCCGCGAAAAATACCCCTGAGCACAACTAAATATAGGGGAAATAATGGGGGAGCTACAGGGTTATATTTGAATAATAAAGGAATAAGGAGAAGGGAAAATAATTATAAAATGAGTGAGGAAAGGTTACATATATTGATATATAAAATATATATAAAGAATTGATCAAATATCTAGAAGTAAAAGAAAATAAATGGTTTGGCTCACAGTTCCATAGTTACACTCACTTTACTCTACAGTTACAGAGATTCTTGAATTATTATATATTCTTCCACTCTACACTCTACACCCAATATATCCAACTTTAAAGGAACTATACTCTACACTCTACACCCAATATATACAACTTTAAAGGAACTATATTCTACACTCTACATGAAATATTCATACAGTTCACCGGTTCTTCACTTAAAATAGGTGTAATTTAGAAAAAAGGGGGTTACAAAACTTGAATTACTATATACATCAATCTTTGGAAAAAAAAACAATACGATAATGTAAAGAAAGTAAAATAAAAAATTTAGGCTTTTTATGAATTATAACTTTCAGATCCAGGCTGCTCCAATTATTAAGACTAGATTGGTTTTAAAGTGTCGCAACGCCTAAACCTTTGATTCAAAATATATCTGTTGACCCTAACTGATAGAATATCTAATTTTAACCTTAACTGTGGGACCCCCTGTATATTAACCTGATAAACTGAGAGAGTAACTATTGACCTCAACTGTTAGAATATCTATTAACCTCAACTGTTAGAATATCTATTAACCTCACCTGTTGGAATATCTATTAACCTAAACTGTAAGAATATTTATATAACCTCCAGCTGTTAGAATATCTATTAACCTCAACTGTTAGTATATCAATTGACCTCAACTGTTAGTATATTTATTGACCTCAACTGTTTGAATATATATTAACCTCAACTGTAAGAATATTTATACAACCTCCAGCTGTTAGAATATCTATTAACCTCAACTGTAAGAATATCTATTAACCTCACCTGTTGGAATATCTAATAACCTCAACTGTAAAAATATTTATTTAACCTCCAGCTGTTAGAATATCTATTAACCTCAACTGTTAGTATATCAATTGACCTCAACTGTTAGTATATTTATTGACCTCAACTGTTTGAATATCTATTAACCTCAACTGTTAGAATATCTATTAACCTCAACTGTTAGAATATATATTAACCTCAACTGTAAGAATATTTATACAACCTCCAGCTGTTAGAATATCTATTAACCTCAACTGTTAGAATATCTATTAACCTCAACTGTTAGATTATGTATTGACCTCTGCTGTTAGAATATGTATTAACCTCAATTGTTAGTATATCTGTAAACCCCAACTGTTAGTATATCTATAGACCCCAACTGTTAGTATATCTATTAACCTCAACTGTTAGTATATCTATAGACCCCAACTGTTAGTATATATATAGACCCCAACTGTTAGTATATCTATAGACCCCAACTGTTGGTTTATCTATTGACCCCAACTGTTAGTATATCTATTGACCCCAACTGTTAGTACATCTATTGACCCCAACTGTTAGTATATCTATTAACCCCAACTGTTAGTATATCTATAGACCTCAACTGTTGCATGATTACTTAAAGCCTCTAGTATCTGAGTTACCTACACTAGAAGTACACACCTTGGGGAATTTATTAAAAACTTTAGGAAAAGTAATTTATAAAATTATATCAATTCTATTTAATTATTTAATTTAACACTTTTTAATTATAATTTGCAATTACTTTTTTGTATTTCATATAATGTCATTAAATATCTGTTTGTTTGTTGTCTTTTGCAAAAGTTTCTTTTGAAAACCAATTAGATGCAATGCCAGTCCTTATTTATAAAATATTTTAACGTAGTACTTTAACAAAGTAGTTAAAATGTATGAAGTCGAAAAAATGATAAATATTAAAAGTTACATTAATTTCTAATTATGCCTTCAAACAACTGAAAACATAAGAAAAGTAAACCCCCTAATTTTACGAAACCATTAAATTTTTTTTTACTTTTTATTTTAGTGTGTTTTTTTCCAATCTTGAACCGGAATACAAATAGTATTCATTACATCCTAACTTAACTTTATGTTCGTATGAATGTAGTTTAATGCATGACAACCTTACTTCAAAAATTAATTAGGGTGTTAGACCACAAACAGATCTAAAATACTTGTCATACATGTATAATCAGTTTTTTTGATAAAATAAAAATGACGTTTTCGCATTATTAAATGTTATGTATCTAAACCATCTTGTAAAAATGTTTTTTGTTGTCCAACAAAAAGTAATGTATTCTAGCTAAAATTTCATTTTGAAGAAATATTTAAATCTTAAAAAATAAAAAAATCTGAACATTTGCGTCTTAAATCTTAAACTTCACTTAAATTAATTCAACACCAGACATGTGATGGTGGATCGATAGATAAACATTATTTTTAATCAGACTTGTTGCAGCAAAATATTGCTGATCTAGAAGGAAATTATGGGAGATAGTGATAGTGAAAATGATGGAAGTCAAGTTAATATTACTAGGCTGGTCATTCGGCCCCCTGGTCATACAGGTGGGTAGGGGGGGTGGAGCTTTACACGTAATAAACTGATAAAAAGATCAATTATAATCAAAAATTATAAATTATACCATTTTAATAAATATTGTACAGTGAAACCCTTAATAACGAATACATCGAAAGAATTTATCAAATGTCGTCTTGACAATTTTCCAATGAGTTTTATACTATATTACGTTAATTTCAGTATTTGCGAAAATAAATAAATGGCTATGAATATGCGGGAACAGTTTTAAAGAGTTCCATATAATCATTTAATTAAAAAACTAAATATCTGCAACATTCCATTATCAGAAAGTGAAGAATACGACATTTGATGAATTCTTTCGATGTATTCGTTATTAAGGGTTTTACTGTAGTAAACCCCATATTTATAAACCTGAACACACCTAGATATATTACGTTTTACATTTTCTGTAAACCTAACTACGCTTGTATATAAATATTTAAAATCTGTATTGCGATTAATTTCACTATGCTTGTAAATAATAACGTAAAACTTGTAATTACATTCATTAACTTACCCTGTATCATAGAACTCAAAATATACGTTAGTTGGAAAAGTACTCCCCATGATTACAGTGTTAGAGTAATATATCCTCGTGTAGCAAATGTGATGGATCTGAGTTGTATCTTAAAAGATATCGACTAGTAAAAATACAGAGAGTGTTGTATCCATATTGATGCATCCCAAGGTTTTATTGTAGGCCAAGTAGTTCCACGGCAGTTTGTACCTTGGTGATACATTCTGAAGTCATATCCAGATTGATACCGACTGAGAGGTGATACAGACTGAGTCATTGCTGTAGACCCAGAGTTCTACAGAGGTTGTATCTGGATTGATACCAACCAAGTATATTGAGAGAACATGAGAGTTCTAGAGCAGTCTGCACGTAGGTGATACAGACTGAGTCATTGCTGTAGACCCAGAGTTCTACAGAGGTAGTATCTGGATTGATACCAACCAAGTAAATTGAGAGAACGCGAGAGTTCTAGAGCAGTCTGTACATAGGTGATACATACTGAGTTATTGCTGTAGACCTGGAGTTCTACAGAGGTTGTATCTGGATTGATACCAACCAAGTATAGTGAGGGAACGTGAACGTTCTAGAGTAGTCTGAACCTAAGTGATACAGACTGAGTTTTATTTTAGACCACGAAGTTCTACAGAGGTTGTATCTGGATTGATACCAACCAAGTATATTGAGAGAACATGAGAGTTCTAGAGTAGTCTGAACCTAGGTGATACAGACTGAGTCATTGCTGTAGACCACGAAGTTCTACAGAGGTTGTATCTGGATTGATACCAACCAAGTATATTGAGAGGACATGAGAGTTCTAGAGTAGTCTGAACCTTGGTCATACAGACTAAGTCATTATTGTAGACCATGGAGTTCTACAGAGGTTGTATCTGGATTGATACCAACCAAGTATATTGAGGGAGCGTGAGAGTTCTAGAGTAGTCTGAACCTTGGTAATACAGACTGACTTACATTATTGGAGTAAGGCATTTACTACAGTACTACAACATATTTATCATATTTAGTATATTTAGAGAAAATCAGCAGTTAATCCAAAATCTTAGAAAATTGAAAATATGCCAAGACGGATTACTGTGAAGTTTATCACAATATCTCAAGAGTTATGAAGTACTGCACAATATTGCTGAACATATCAATTCAAATCTAAATTAAACTAAATTATTAAAGTTACCGAAATTGGAAATTCTTTTTTTTCGAAATCCTTTTAAGAAAACGTGTAACATTATAATTTTTGAACATATTTTATTGAAATGCTTAATGTGGTTTTGCATTTGTCGGGAGAATTTGTTATTGCTTTTATTGAATTTGACATAAAAGAGATCGCAAAGCAGTAAGTTTGCACAAATTTGACCTTTTTCGGTATAGTTCAGTGGAAGGGGGCATTCCCACCCAATCAGGACGGATTTAACAAAAATGCATAAATCAAAATAAGTATTTCCTCCCAATATTTCCCAGGCAAACAAACTGATGGTTTTTAGCCAGGTTATGCAAGAGATGTCAGGATATTATTGACAGTTAAGCAGTAAGTTTGCACAAATTTGACCTTTTTCGGTATAGTTCAGTGGAAGGGGGGGTTACCACCCAATCAGGACGGATTTAACAAAAATGCATAAATCAAAATAAGTATTTCCCCTCAATATTTCCCAGGCAAACAAACTGATGGTTTTTAGCCAGGTTATGCAAGAGATGTCAGGATATTATTGACAGTTAAGACAAACTACGTGAAAAAATCCAAAAAAGTTATGAAACACATAATGTTAAAAAACAATGAAAAATGTTGATTACATGATAAGATTATCGTTTGTGGTGTCTGTAGGAAGTATATGCATTGAGACCCACAATATTATTATGGTAGGATGACGACATGTACAATATTATAGTAGGATGACGACAATTACAATATTATGGTAGGATGACGACATTTTATCCATATTTGACGTTGTTAAAACAAACAATTTCACAGAGTAGTACACTGCATAATTGCTGTGTTTCATGTAAGTTAGACTATATTAATTCAAAACCTGAGTGTAGAAGTCGTCTTCCTATTCCACAGTTTTATGGGCCTCAATGCATCATTTATGTCTGAAAGTTATTTTAAATATCGTGAGTTAAAGAATTTTCGTTTTCATTAAGTCTGCACTGGCAGAACAGTACGAGAATATTATGCTGTATATCACGAAACCAGCCAAAAATAAACAAAAGTTGCAAGAGTAATATTAATATTACTGCAACATAATTATGATTTACACACTTTGGAAATCAATCAAAAAGTATAATTTGTCAAGGAAGAAATATCGTATTAAAACTTTCAAGAAGTTTGTTTAAGAATAATTTTCTAAGGTGAGGGGGAGGGAGGGGGCGAGGTGGTATTACAATTAGACGAATTTCCCCAAAATTTCAATGGTGTTATAGGGTGGATGAACTAAAGTTAAAGTAAGAGTATGAGTCAATTTCTATTAATTTGAATCTATGAGTCAATTTCCATTAATATTTTTCTATGAGTCAGTTTATATTAATTTCTCTCTGTTAGTCAATTTATTTTAATTTGTCTCTATGAGTCAATTTCTATTAATTTCTCTCTGTTAGTCAATTTATATTAATTTGTCTCTATGAGTCAATTTATATTAATTTGTCTCTGTGAGTCAATTTCTATTAATTTGTCTTTATGAGTGAATTTATATTTATTTGTCTCTATGAGTCAATATCCATTAAAATGTTTCTAAGAGTCAACTTATATTAATTTGTCTCTATTAGTCAATTTCTATTAATTTGTCTCTATGAGTCAATTTCTATTAATATGTTTCTATGAGTATATTTCTATTAATTTGTCTCTATGAGACAATTTTCATTAATTGTCTCTATGAGTCAACTTATATTAATTTGTCTCTATGAGTGATTTCTGTTAACTTGTGATTATGAGTTAGAAATTTTAATGGGTTGGTTCATGGTGTAAAGTGTATCTGAGGCTCTGAAAAAAAAATATATTTTGATAATCATAGATGGTTCTTATTCTTATTAGATGGTTCACAGAAGCTATAAAAAGCCTAGTTTAAAGTGACCCTCTAGGCAAAGATAACAATTCACGATTCACAATAGTACCCTTGAAACCTTTATCTGGTCAATATTGTGCAATATATTGTAGCTTTCTAGGTTTCAAAACATTTAACTTCTATCTATATAATAAAACAAGACATTCGTATATATATATTTATATTATATATGTTGTATATACCCGGCCAAAACGGCTGGACCGANTAAGAAGAAGAAGAAGAAGAAGAAGAAAAATAATAATGATAAAGATGATAATACTAATTATTTGAATATTGTTCAGTAAATAACAAAACAAATTAAATATAGGTATAAAATGGATAACAACCATTTATCTAATCAATATTTTTTTTTAAACTTCAAATTTCAAATCTACTTATTATTTTAAATTGTTAAATTGAATCATTTTCAGATTTTGGTTTAATTTTACAGTTAGTAACACACAGAAGGATCAAAGATTAATATTCAACCTAGTAAACATTAGGAAAATATTCAAAACAAAAAATGTTTTTAAAAGTATGTTTTTAATACCTTTAATAGTTCACAAAAATAAATTAAAAACTTTCAACCGTAAATGACAAAATAAATTTTTTGAATGAATTAAGATTATTGACGTATTTCTATCTATAAATTAGATGATTTATTCATAATTTGTTTATGATTTTTTATTTTTTCTACATGAGCAATGCGATCATTTTTTACACAAAAGTCGGAACTTTGGTCGTTAATCTTAAATGCGTGGTGTCGATATCTTATGTGATCACTTTTAAATTTAAGGATAAATGCTTGATACCTACTCCAAAAGAATTCACTCGAGGCGTATCTATCCAGATCTACTCGTTGCCAAGATCAACCAGGACTAACTCTTTGATTCTAAATGCCACACAGGCAATGTCTCAATCAGACTTAAATCCCCGGCTCTAAAGGACATACAGTTTAAATCTCAACCAGGCTTAACCCCCTAGTTCTAAAAGCCCCAAAGGCAATTAAAATTGCTACACAGGCAATTTCTCAACCAGGCTTAACTCCCTGGTTCTAAAGAACACACCGTCCAAATCTCAACTCGTATAACTAACGAAGATCCAAGCTTTCTTTTTCTACCGATATATTGAATCAATGCTCTAGGCATAATCTCATAAACTATCTCTGTCAATCAGGCACTAGCTATCAATGCTAAAACGAATAGCAAGATCTCCCGTTTGTATGTTTCAACGGGAACAAAAGCTTTCTTTCATGCTTAATATGCTCATGATAGCTTAATCAAAAGCCGAGTCTCAGTCAACTAACTTTATTCAATCTCTTAGGCTACAAAGTTTACAGAAATTGACGTGATTCAATTCCTATGGTGTTATTGATATCACATAATCAAGACCATCGTATTACGTAATTATTGCACAGTTAAAGTTTAAGGTACGTGTTTAAAGAATTCAAGATATAATAGTTAATCTATCTCTGTCCATATTTTATAGCATAATTTAAGTATGTCGCATGATTTAAGCTAATGATGTCATTATGTCTAAGTTTAGAACATTAAATCATTTGTAATGTACAATGTACTGCAAGTTTAGAGAATATCATGTTTACACGCTTTTTGATACATGATTACCCCGGTATCAAAAAATGTAGATATTAGATCAACGCCCGATCCAAAGATTAACATACAGTTTAACCCAGTACTTAGGAGACATCGAAAGAAGTTATAAAATTTACTGCTGCAGATATTTAGTTTTTATTAATTGAAAAATTATATTTAAAACGATTCTTGCATATTTACATGGCTATTTATTTATTATTACAATTACTGAGATTAATGTATAAAAGTAAAAAAAGATGCCAATACGACACTTTATAAAATGTTTTGATGTCTCCGAAGTACTGGGTTCAAATGTAGCAAAATGGGTTCAAATGTAGCAAAAATCAGACACCAGAAGAAAAATTGGTTCAAGCGTTGATCTCATATTATGCACAGCAAAAATAAACATAAAGCCACCCTAACAAAAGAAGAAGAACAAATCTTTAATTTGTAAAATGGGTCCGACATGACATGACAGACTAGAACATCTGTATCACCAAATGTGTCTCATTATTTCAGAGCTGAAAACTTTAGAACGCTGGATATCAAGATTAATGTTTAAACTAATGGTTTTCCTGGTTTTACTAAACCCACGATTATTTTTAAACGCATTCAATATCCAAGAATTCGATGTATCATGTTAAGATGTACTCTTTAACTTTTGAAAAACCGGTTTTGATTTCTGGTGTTGATAGTGTCATATAAATTGAACTAAACATCGATTGAACGACCGTAAGTCTTGGATTAATGTTTATTAAGACCAACGTTCAAAATGACATTAGTCCTAAAATATTTTTTTTTTTTATAATTTCATATTAACATGATTAAATTTATATCTGTTTAAATACTCTAAAAGCCGACTTGTGAACCAAAGTGAATAAATAAAAATAACTTTGCTTGTGAACAACTGAATTTAATTCAGTCGGATATTAGTCCAATCGATATAGCATTGTATCTGTTATTGTTATCAAACCTAACTTTTATACAATAGAAATATCCAAAAAGAGGATTATAAGAATAAAATCAAAATTTTGTACATTATATAATCAGATTAGTTGCGATCGTGATTAAGGATATCTCATTCTAAAGTTTTCAGCTCTGTACTCATTATTTACTGGGTAGAATCCTCTCAGGGCTAATTAGATTTAATGGAAGTTGTAAATAGATTTATCTCAATATTTGTAATTTTAGGCATTGGGACATTTCATAGAAAGACATTTCATAAAAACAATATCATAGATAGGACATTTTATAGAAAAGACATTTCATAGATAAGACATTTCATAGATAGAGCATTTCATATACAGAGAAGATTTTTCATAAAAATAGGAGATTTTTTTTTACAAATGATATTAATTCTTGTTTTTCATTTTCATATTTTCTTTTTTCTATGGAAAATCTTCTCTGTATATGAAATGTCTTATCTATGAAATGTCTTATCTATGAAATGTCCTATCTATGAAATGTTCAATCTATGAACTGGCCTATCTATCTTTCCATCATCATATTTTTCATATTAAATTAACATTTACATTTTCTCTTATCTATGAAATGTCCGTCTATGAAATTTCCTATCTATGAAATGTCCTATTTATGAAATGTCCTATCTGAAATGTCTTTCTATGACATGTCTTTTTATGAAATGCCCAACGCCCAATTTTATTCTCGTTTTTTATTATTATTTCTAAAACTAGCAAATTTGGAAGTTATTAAGTTATTTTTTCTACCTTTTTATCAATTCTAATCTATTTTTGGAGAAATTATTCACTATTTAAAATGAATATTCAACAGTAAGTGGCGCAACCTTCTATCACAAGGGTTAACCCCTGTAGTTAAGTCAACGACGAGGTAAGATTTATATTTTTCTAAAAATCTTTTTACTCCCTGCACCCCCTCTCTGCACCCCCTCTCTTATTTTGGATTTTTGATCATTTCCCTTTTTTAGGGTATTTTTACAGCTTGAATTTATCTAAAGGAGAAAAAGAACGGGTTTCAAAATATATAGCTCTGCGACAGCAAACATATTTTAACTTTTTTTAAATCGAATTTTTAATTTCTTACATTTTTATAATTAGTCACAGCATTTGCAATTGCAATTTATTTTTTTGGGCCGGTATGTATCTGCATCACGTCAAGCTGAAGTAAATTTCACGTAAGTTTAAATTCTTGTATCTTTTTAATCATAGCTCCTTTTATTTGAAATTATTTTTTGATTTTCTGATACTTGTGTGCACAATCAAGGCTAGAGAAGCTAAAAGGTCACAAAGTCGTACCCGTGATGTCGAAAGAATTTGACCTGCTCCCCCCCTGTCTATAGTTCATGTTACTATATAGTATATACAGAGTACACTGTATGCAAAAAGATTTATAAACGATAAAAAGTAATAAAGAAACAAAAACATAAACATTTTAGGCTAGGTTACAGATAAATTGGATATTTCTAATTTTCTTTCTTCGGTTTTCTTCGTTTTCCCTATTACAGTCAGTGTTTTTAGAAATGCAATTTATTATTTTAATTCACATCATTTTTGGAGTTGCAATTGAACTATGTTAATCTACTTTTTTTTAATTTCTAGTTTTCAATTTATTTGTATTCTGTTCTGCCTAACCCAGGTTTTAATTTCCCTCTAATTGACATATTTCAATTGATTGGCTCTTCTTATTGATTGACGTCATCATTTTTATTTTCTCATTTTGCAATCAATGCTTTCAGACCCAACATTTCTGAACTAGGTTTTTTTAATGTTAATTCCGCTACATTGCCCCCATCAACAAATGTTTAAGTTTTTACAAGACTTAGTGAACTAAATAGAACTATAGGATTAGTAACTAAAAAACTTGATCGAAATACTTTGATTTCTAATCATCTGTCAGATCAAAAAGTCACAGTTTGAAATGTTAAAAAAATTAAAAAAATTACGAATCTAGTGTTCAGTTTTTAACTATGTTTATATTTCAGGCCAATGTGGCAAAGAATGCCAACAACTCACGTGTTTTATCACAGGTTACACTTTTGCAGGGAATATTTCAATTGAAAAATAACGTAAAAATTACAAAAAACACTTACGCAAAATAAAAAAATATTCGACTCATTGCATTGATATACGGCTTTCAGACTCGCATATGTTATATCTTAACCATATAAAGGCTGGGGGGGTCTGAATCTATGTATAGCCTGGTGGGAGAAGCGTTTGTCGCTCCCCCCTAGAAAAAGGCCTTAGATAATAGGTACAGGGTTGAAATGCTTGTTCATAGACCCATAATTTCATGGCCAGCCCAAAGAAAAAAAATTAGACCGATAACTGTAATAGTTTGGGTGCTAGGGAGGGTGGAAAAAATGTCTAAAAAGTGGTAAAAAATGATAAAAATATTTTTATCAAAGTGTGACACATGTTTCTACATGCATTTTTCAAGGGTTTTTCAAAAATATAGAATTTAGATCTCTAACTGTAGCTTTAGTCACACGATCATGGGCTATTTTAGATTTTTTTTCACAGACCCGACTTTTTTCCACCCTGTACCCCACCCTAAATCCTTTTTCTTAAAAGTCACAAAATTTCACGGTGATAGTGTCAAAAATGAGGGTGCTAGGGCAAACAAATTACAAGGTTAGGGTTAAATGTTTTTTATCAAAATTTCTCTTATTAAAGAGCTTTCGAGAAGAGGAAATATGTTTTGGATTTTTATATATGTAACCAAATAAATTTGTTTTCTCTCCTTTGTGCGTAAAATGAAAGCTGGAGGAACTACTAGGTCACAAAGTCATGTCCCATGAATTTTCCACCCTCCTTCTATATCTAGCTCACAGTGTAATCGGCATATTATAAAAACTAAACTAAAATTATTTCAATTTTTATTATATCAATCAATCTTTAACATATACAGTGTAGACGATTATAACAATGCAATGAAGACGACTTTTGATTTTAATTTTGATTTATTTCAAGCTGTCAAACGAGGGGAGGAAGGCCGCCAACCACAACAATTGCTCGTCCGAGCCACATTCTCCTCATATTCTCGTCCGAGCCACCTCGAAATCCTCGTCCTTTCAATAATATTTTTTTTAAGTGTCTAATTCTTCCAAATAAAACTATTTTTTGATAATCAAGCCACGTTGAGGCATAAATAAAATTTCAAATTTTTGTAAATCGAAAAGAAAAGTTTCAATTGAATTAAAGATTTCATGTTTGATTTCTTTAAAAATGTTCACCTTTTCTAATAATTCCAAGTTTATAGAACTTCAATCTTATTTGTTAACTATAGTGAAAACCATAGAATTTTTCCGGAAGGTTCCATTGGGAAAATTATAGGCAGAGGTATGCCGAATATTTTGCTATTTATTTTATATCACGAAGGTCAGCCATTACGGAGGCAGAAGAGTTTTACCTAAATAAAGTTTGACATCATTCTCATGGGTTTGAAGATTCCAACATGATATAATTGTAGACTTGGTGAGAAACCCACGTATAAAGAACTCAATAAAGGAAACTTTACAAAGAGAAACTCAATGTAAGAAGCCAGGTTGAATCGGTTAACGCACCAACTTTGCACAGACATTTATTTTACATTATTATTAAATACAAACTGCAGGATCAACTGTAGTTAATCTTTGAATCATAGGTGAAGATAATTCTCCTCCTGGAGACTCTGAAGATCTTATCAACCCTTCTCCTTCGATCCTTCATCAAGACTGATCATTTTCCGGGGCACAAAATGGCTGTTTAGTTTGCTTTCTCTGCCGACGAAAGTTCTGTTATCTGTGCTCTCTAGATACAGGGTCAATAGGGTTCGAATCTCAGCTCTCCAAGGAAGTTTCCTTCCACGTTGGTACAGATGCCAAGTAACGGGTTAAATTATTGTTATTCATTTACCCAGTCTTCAACTGATGATAAGGCTTGGGTTGAATGAACTATGATACAGTATACAATCTATATACATCTTTGGTGGGTTTACAATAATCATTGCAATACTTTAGTTCATGCATATTTTATGCCCTAACGTGGCCAGATTTTCAAAAAATAGTTTTATCTTCAATAATTGGAAACGTTTTAACACAAAATAATCGAAGGAAGAGGATTCCGAGGTGGCTCGGACGAGAAAATGAGGAGAACGTGGCTCGGACGAGAAATTGTTGTGGCTGGCCTTCCTCCCCTCTTCAAACAGCATGGATACACACAAACATAGAAGTCAAGAGAAGCTGTCTATCAAAAAAGCTTCTCTTTGATTACGTGTAAACAATTGTATTTTGGAATAAGCTTGTAACAATTCAAACTTAATTTAAAAAGTGGTCTTCATTGTGTTGATATTACCACTGTACGAAGCCGGTAGACCATATTTTGTAAATATTTAGGCATCGTACATTATTCAAAATTCATTCATTCAATTCAATTCATTCAAAATGTTCCAAAAATACATCTTTAAACATCGAAGATGACATCAATTTCGTCACTGAACTCCCATATGTATAAAGAATTAGGGCGCCCAGTTTAACAATCTTAAGCTTGATGACAAAGTATTAATTTTAATTTTAAACCATTTTTAAGTGTTTTTAACATGTAACATTTATATTCAAGTGACTCTCCTTTATAAAGACCAGTCCGATTCACAACGGCACCCTTCAATGCTGATCAAGATTTTATGATCAATGTTTCTATTTTTGAAATTTGATTTTTTATAATTGTGACTTGCTGATTTCTGCTTTAAAGGGTACCGTTGTAAATCGGGAATACGCTTTTGATTAAAGATTGGGCGACGAAAAAACAGTATACATTTGATGTAACTAAGAATGTAGAATTCGTGCCAGGCCCTGTATTTTGAATTAGTTTTGGTTTAGGAATTTTTTTTTCGATGTTTTGACGGGACATAATTACTTGTAATAAAATAGATTTGATTATTATACCACAAGAAACCTTGTAAAAACAACAATAAAAAAGTTAGAAATTATAAAAAATTGGGAAACTATGGAAGTTTTCTTGTGAAAAAATTTTTTCTTAATTTTTTAACTAAACTTTATAATTATGCCAAGTTTTTTTCTCGTCAATTAAACTTTTCAAATTTTTTAAAAACATTTTTTAATAATTTTTTTATTGTTTAGATCCCCACTTCATAATAAGAATTATGTTCTTAGCTGGGCATTCTCCTTTGATCTAGAGGGAGAGGTGAGGATATAGAACAAACTAACAAAATTATATTTAAAATTTGTTTGTCAACATAATTTCAAGTGATCCTAAGATTAGTGAGTTGCATGGCCGATTCACAACGGTATCCTGTACACCTTTGTTTGTGTAGGAATATAATAATATTTTCGTTTATTTTTGTTTTTAACATTTCGTATTCCGTCATTTTCTTATAAATGATGGGTCACTTGAAATTCCGTCGAATCTACAAGAATTTGTTTTCCTTTGTTATATCATTGGTACATTTTAGATTTGAATTAAATCGGGAAACATAGAAAAATCGATTTTATTCTATTGGTAAAACTGAACATAACTTGTTTTAATTGAATATAACTTCCATTCGAAACAGAAGTTTTCTAATCCTTGTTAAATTGAGTTTTGAATTATAACTTCAAAATTTTAGGTTTTCTCCAGACTTAACCTAATTTTTCAAAGGTTTCTTGATTTCTTCAATAATAAGGGGTTGAAATAAAAAATAACCACAGATCTAATATATTTTATGGGCTCTTTTGTGGACTTAGGTTTCAAAATAAATCGTTCTTTGGTTTCTTCAATATTTAATATAACATGAAAAAAAGTTCTTGAATGGTTTCTTAAATTAGGAATCTAGGCATTAATTCAAGAATCAACGCAAAGGCCCAATTTTTTGTAGAGCCTCACATCATTCCAGGAAAGGATTATAAATGATCAAATTTAGATTTTTGAAAATCCATGAAAAAATATCAAAAAATTCTCAAAAATTCTGTTGTTTTTGTTTAATAATTTTGAATGAGAAATTGCCGCAGATAAAGCAGCAATTAAAAGTCAAAATCAATAAAATTTCCCTGAGGCTGAATTTTACGAATTTGAATTGCGTTTAGATGAAGTTCAAATATTTCGTAATTTTGTTTTAATATAATTTTTATGTTTAGGTTTATCAGTTTGCCATGTGTCAACCCTATTCCTACTCAAGGAGCAAGATTATTCTTTATTTAAATTGCGGTGCAATTGAAGTACCGAGCCGACCTCTAAGCATCTAGAGTAATGTTTATAATAAAAATACATATATACATATACAATGTAAAAACTGGACAGTATACCGAATAAATGATCCCATCTTAGTGAAATTAATTTGGTTGCTTTGATTGGATCAAGGAATTTATAAAAGGCGATCAAGGAATTTATAAAAAAGGCCGAATTGCAATGGTACCCTCAGCTCTTAATTCTCTTAATTTTTACACTTTGACCCCTAGAAGTATGAGTTCGCGGACTGTACAATTCTTGGTGATTTTGCGTACATAAGCTATCTATGTTTATTTATTTATCTATGCATAAATTCTTTTAATTTTCTACATTGTCTATTCTGTTCAAATCCGCTAGACACTTTTAAATAAAAATTATACCAAGGGTCACTAGAAATTCAAAGTAAATTTTCTTTAAAATTGAAAATTTTGAATAATTATTGTCCAAATTTTTAGACATCTTCTGTATCTTCAAAATCTATTCTCAAACTCTTATAAATTTATACACAGGTAACTGTAACATAAGTTGTCAATCATAAACAATTATCATAAAGAACTTTGTGAATGGTGTGATGTTAAATTCCATAAATTGCCAAAAGGAATTTAATGAGTCTTTGCCACAAACTCAAGATTTCTAATCTCTAAATCTTTACAAACTGATGGTTACACCTTGCAGCTTCAAAATAAGATTATTTGATCGTACAGAATTCATAGTTTGAAATATCTAAGGTCTTTGACATTGGGTTGCAAAAATATAGGGGATCAGAAAATCAGAGTTTAAAAATTATCAGTAACATTAAAGAAATGTTTTTTTTTCAATTCCTCCTGAGGACCTTAACTTTTCCATTTAGAGGTCTGATACAATTTCAAAAACTTAATTATATAAAAAGATCAGCCTAATAACACCTCAACTTTTAGGCCTTTTTTCTTAAAAAGTTTCAAATCAAATGAAAGCTTACATTCTTTAAACTTTTCTGTTTTTTATATTTGTTTTCTACATTTAGAGATGTTCTGGGGTTAAGTGTTATGGAGCGAGAAATAGATCTCATAACAATATCTCATCCTAACAATCTTTTACACAGGAAAACTAGCTTTATTTATTTTTGATTTATTGGAGAAAAACAAGCTCGAGACTTTTAAATCGGAGGAACATATTTTAATCCGTCGAAATGGATTAACACCTTTCGAGGTGTGGCTATTGGCTAACATATACTTCCAAAAATGTTGTATCATTAGAAACGATTTAAATCAGTCCTCTTGATTACTACAGCTTGGAATATGTATTATACAAGATCCGTTTATACAGGGTTACCCACAAAGGGAGAATTAAGAAAGGACTTTTCAGATTTTAAGATGTCTTTCTTCTTACAATTATTGTTTACCAGTTTTACACAGAGATAAGAGAGTACAGAGATTTTCTATATTTTCTACAAGGACTGGAGTACAATACCAATTAGAAAACATCCTCAGGATTTGTAAGAATACTTTGGATACGTATAATACAAAATCTTCAAAATAAACTAAATTCATCAATTTTGTATTTTCTGTTAAAAGTTTCCTTATGTTTCTTTAAAAATTGAAAAACTTAACCCCTGATTGGATATTATTTGCACAAGATGCCGTTAGATGTCAGTCAAAAACCTGTTTGTGAAAATGTAGCATGTCTTTACGGTACGACTATATAGGCCTATAGTTAGCCTGCAGCCTGGGGAAGCTGTTTAGCAGTCCGTTTTATACTGGTTTAAATCTAATTAACAGATCTACGTATTTACCTTTATGCCTGGCCTAGCAAAGCATATGAAGTCCGAATCAAACATGCATAAGGGACTGTCCTTGTAAATATAATTTTATAAATTAAGAGTCATTTGAAATTACGTCAACAATGCCATAATTTTTTTTTATATTTTAAGAAAGTATCATCCTTTATGGGCATTCGTGTTTATTCTTCCTTAAAGGGAGTGACCGGCTATGTAAGGTACTGAGTATGCAGTGTTCTGGAAAACTTCTTTCGAATTCATTTGAGACATATTTTTAAAAGATCTGTAAACTAAATTCTGAGCTTAAGCGCAAATTCGACGTTCAAAACTCCTACTTTGGGGGTGGATACGTTTTCAGAATTAGTTTTTTTTAAATTATTAATTAACGACAACAAAAAATAAAGTAAAAATTATACAGTAATCTAATTAGATGGTTAGGAACATATTTCTCTAAAGATTATTTCGTTTTCATAATTATATTGAATTTCTTATTTTCTTTGAATTTATTCGCAGATTTCTTAAAATTCTTCAAATGTCGTCTTTTCAATAATAATTCTAGAAAATCTGCGGAAAATCTTTGTGAATAATGAGAAACCAGAATAATGAGAAAATATAAACTAATAATTGAACAAGATTACTTATATTCGATGATAAGAATAATTTTTATTTTCTTAACATGTTCCTATACATGACGTCTGTAGAACTTTCTTACATTTTATGTCGTCGTTATTAAATAATAAAAAAAAACTAATTCTGGAAACGCATCCACCCCAAAGTAGGAGTTTTGAACGTCGAATTTGCAGATTTACAGATCTTAAAAAAGTTAATGTGATTCAAATGAATCCGAAAGAAGTTTTTCACAACAGTGCATACTCAGTTCAACTACCTTACAAAAGCCGGTCACTCCCTTTAAGAAACTTAAATTGAACAGAGGTAAAAACTTGTGTGCCTAGGCCCAAAGGAGTTACGCGCAGCATGCTCTTTGTCTGTCTTGTAATTTAGCTCTTGGTAAACGCGTAATTCTTCTTTGGGTCTCTGCCTCAGGGCTATTATGAAGGAAAAACGCCTAACTCTTGAAAAGACGATATCAAGTGTTATATCTAAATCACAATATTCCAAATAAAAGCAAAATTTAAATAGAAATCAATTTTTTAAGTCTTAAGTAAACAATAGTTTTTTTTTATTAACTGAGATTCATTTGATTAATTTTTTTTCTTGGATTATATTTTCTTTCATTAATCCTAGACTCAATTTTATCTAGAAACATCACAAAGAGAGAAAGAAAAAAGTTCAGCTAGATACGTAAAAATGAAGGTCATTTTAAACTTATATGTTTACAGACCCTTTAAGTAGAATTACGTTTTTTTCTAGTTTTTAAAGACAGAACTGGATCAAATTTATCAAATTAATCGGATGTTTTCCATTCATAAAAGGTCGTGAAGCTTGCAATAATTTGGGTTGACTATATTAATAATAAAACTGGTTTGAACTGGTTAAATGAATATAGAATACAACATGACGGAGATAATCCTCGGTAAGTGTTTCTATTTATCCATTATAGAAAAATAAATCTCAACAAAATAATAGAGGGTACTTTTAATTTGAGGATCACCGATTAAATCTTACTGAGCTGAAAACTTTGGAATAAGATATCCCTAATCACGATCGCTTAATCTGATTATCCGATGTACACACTTTTGATTTTTTTCTTATAATCCTCTTTTTGGATATTTCTACTGTATAAAAGTTGTGTTTGATAACACTTACAGATACAATGCTATATCGATTGGACTAATATCCGATTGAATTAAAGTCAGCTCTACTCACAAGCCGGCTTTAGAGCATTTATACAAATATTAATTTAATCATGTTAATATGAAATTATTAAAGAACATATTTTAGGACTATTGTAATCTTGAACGTTAGTCTTAATAAACATATTAATCCAAAACTTACGTTCGTTCAATCGATGTTTAGTTCAATTGATATGACACCATCAACACCAAAAGTTAAAGAGTACATCAATTAACATGACACGCTAATTTGTTAAATTTTTAACTTCTTTCTTGGATATCGAATGCTTTTTAAAATAATATTGTTTTAGTAAAACCAGGAGTTTAAGCATTATTCTTGATATCCACCATTCACAGTCCTCTGCCGCTTTAGTAATTGTAAATTGGCGGTACAGTTCAAAGTAGGACTGCAAAGGTTGGCCCAGCTCGGATATTCTAATGTACACCGGTGGGACGTGCATTCTAAAGTTTTCAGCTCTGTTTTCATTTCATTTCTCCCTTGTGTGCGATTACTATCCTGGATAGCGCGCTGAAGATTATATTAATCTTTACTCTAAGCTAATCTATAATGTTTAAATAAAAAGAATTTTGTTTAGAAAAGTGAAAGTCGTCTTCATATTGGGCCGTGTACATCCTGGGGAAACTCCTTCATCTTTTGTAATTCAGGAATTATGGATAAATAATTTAAAAAATATTTTTTCAACATTGTTTTATGATTTGGGTCCGCAAAACTTATACAGTGTGCAGTCCTTTTTTATACAGGGTTACCCACAAAGGATGAGACTGTATAGACGACGATTCCAAGGTTAAATCAAATTTTCTGCATTGAAGATAGTCTTAAATGGCTTATTAAATGATTTGGATAAGAGAGAGAAAAGTTTGCAGTTTTAGGGAACCCTGTACAGAAAGAAACAATGAGTATACATTTCGTGCAGTCGTCTCCGAAGTCTCATTTTTTGTGGGTAACCCTGTCGACTGTAGTTACTACAACTCTCATCACCATGGTTTAATTTTCACACAATGTTTATTTTAAAAATCCATCTAAAAAGTTATGGGAAAGAAAGTTTATAAAAAAAAACTGTTCAGGTCCTGAGGTCAGTCAAATAAAAACACGGGGGAAAAAATCAAAATAAAAAAGTCGCTCTAACAAAAGACTTTTTACTGTGACTTTAATGGAATTTACTCTATAGTTTAAATGTTATCGCTTTTTGCCATATTATTTTGTGGACCCCTGTAGTTTGTTTTAATATTAATTATTTATTAATTTTAGGGTTTTATTGATTTTCTTACAAGCTCTCATGAGGTTGCAATATGTTTAAGGAAAAATAGTTTAATGATTTATATTTCTATATTTCACAATTAGACACGGCTGTTAAAGTGAATGATGTTAAATATTGATGATAACATAGTTTTAGATAATAAACCAATATTTATGAATGGTGAATGACTTTAAAAGATCAATAATTTTAAAATTTCGCCTATTCTTATTTACAAGGCTTTTAAAGGCGCGAAATTTTCTTGTAACAATTTTGTTTTGGGTCATGTGAGTTGCAACAAAAAATTGAGCCCGTTCGGTTCTTTAGATTTAATGTTTTCTCCAAAGTTATTGAAATTTGTTTTTGCGATTAATTCCCTCAAATTCACAAACTGTCCCTTTAGAATATATTATGCGTGAAGAAACAGTTAAACTATTGAACTGACTAGGGAACATATAGTGTTCAAGATTGTTCCAATGCTAAACCCAGTCGGCGTTTTTCTAGGTAACCAGAGGTAAATATTGTTCATTTTACTAGAGAGTTTTATAGGAAACCAGAGGTAAATATTGTTCATCTAGCTTACTAGAGAGTTATCTAAAAAAAATAGTGGTTTGTGGGTCCGGAGGGTATGGCTAGAGGGATGGGAATATAATTACGCTGTTCCTAATGTTTTATTTGTTTGTTTAGGTGCAATCTGTTGGGACAAGATCTAAATAGAGCCTGGGCAGATACTCAAAGGAATATTGTTCATCCTCATCCTCATCCTCATCCTCATCCTCATCCTCATCCTCATCCTCTTTCTTTTTTGTTCTTTTCAGAAAGAAATTCTGTCAATTAACTTCCTTGTCCTTGCTTGAAAACTACTCAAATATCCTCCATATTTTTAGATGAACTGTATGGTATAGATTATTCCTTATCCTTGCTTGAAAACTACTCAAATCTCCTCCATATTTGTAGATGAACTGTATTATATAGATTATTCCTTGTCCTTGCTTGAAAACTACTAAAATCTCCTCCATATTTGTAGATGAACTGTATTGTATAGATTATTCCTTGTCCTTGCTTGAAAACTACTAAAATCTCCTCCATATTTGTAGATGAACTGTATTGTATAGATTATTGCTTATCCTTGCTTGAAAACTTCTCAAATCTCCTCCATATTTGTAGATGAACTGTATTATATAGATTATTCCTTATCCTTGCTTGAAAACTACTCAAATCTCCTCCATATTTGTAGATGAACTGTATTATATAGATTATTCCTTGTCCTTGCTTGAAAACTACTAAAATCTCCTCCATATTTGTAGATGAACTGTATTGTATAGATTATTGCACCCTGAACTTGATCAACTAAAAAAACAATTGCTCTACTATGATAATCATCCAACCTATAAGCTTGACATGGTAAATAAAGATGAATAAAAAACAAAAGAACGGATAAATCTCTTCAAATTGCAATTTTCTTATCCATATTGTTTTGCAATCCGCTTTACAATGAGACATTAGATATTTCAAAGTAAGACTACTTAATCTAGACACTGCAGTTGTGTATTTAAGGAGAAAATTATTATACGCGAAGCAAACACTCTCTTTAAAGGTCGTCTCTAATCTTTCAAATAATTTGCGGCATTTACTCCACAACTGTCCTAATTTACATAAAACATATAGAAATAACGTATTAATCTCTGTTTGTCTGTCTGTGTGTGTGTATGTCCGATCATATCTTGCTAACCCCTTGACAGATGTGCCTCTAGTTTTGATTAGAAACTCGTTAGAACCACGGAAACGTTTTTTAGCTGCGCTTGGGTTAAACATTCTAAATTGAGTGGATTGACTTTTACGCGTAAAACTTCACGCAAAGCTGGGTTTCCAAGCAGTACATAATATAATTACAGGTTTTGGATGTTCATGCGCACACGGCTCTGACGGGACTTTTTATTTATGGAAACTCCTACGAAGATGTTTACAGGTAGACAGACGAAGATGTTTACCGGTAGACAGACGAAGATGTTTACAGGTAGACAGACGAAGATGTTTACAAGTAGACAGACGAAGATGTTTACAAGTAGACAGACGAAGATGTTTACAGGTAGATAGACGAAGATATTTATAGATAGACAGACGAAGATGTTTACAAGTAGACAGACGAAGATGTTTACAAGTAGACAGACGAAGATGTTTACAGGTAGATAGACGAAGATGTTTACAGATAGACAGACGAAGAT